>NC_057396.1:2411809-2563257 GCF_019320065.1 Cervus canadensis
GAAAATTGTCTCTGATACCATTTACTAGCATTCTTTATGCTTCTGGGATAACAACAAATTTTAATATTAGTCTTGGCCAAAATTAATGAGGAAAACAAAATCTGTAAAAGACGACAAGCCAATCCTGTCTTCCTAAAGTGAATGTGACCATAATATCTCCCTCAACAACTCCTCCTGGCAACACTCAACTAACAGATTTAACTTGCCATTTGTTGATTCTTGTTTCTAATGTGGGCTAGGTACTTTTGCAAACATTGATTCATTTGTGCATGTAAAATTGAACATTTTCCTCTGTATCAGTCACTAGATAATGCACTGGGAAGAAAAGTAATTAAGATATAGCCACTTTACCTCTGAATATAATTTAGTGTGGGAAAAATTGCTAGAGAGTACAGAAAAGTTAAAGCAGAATTTCAACATGGGTGTATAAAAGTATGAAAGGGTACCATGGTAATATATACTTGATACTATTGGACAGGGCTCAAAAGTACATGCTATTGGGATGTGTCAGATTATGCAGTTTTGACAATTTCAGTAGTAAATCATGAAAACTGTTACAAAAAAGAAGGAAGACCACTATATAATGATCAAGGGATCAATCCAAGAGGAGAATTTTCTTTCAAAAAAGGACAAAATTATCTTAAGTCAGGTACTGACTTAAGTTCATTATCACCTTGATGTATGATATTTTTTTACTCACCATCCTGGCTGAAGGATTGATTTCATTTCGGATACAACTTCATCTTCCTCCCCAATGTAATAGCTCTTATCCCAAAGGCTAAGGAATCATTGTTCAAGTACACCAACTGTTAAACGTTTTGATTATGCATGTGAGAAATAGAAAAATAACCACCGGTGGATCCAAAGACCCAAGAGATACACTGTAGCTAGAACTTTGCAAGATGCTCTATATTACCTAGATTCAGAGGACCCAACTTTTACCAGGGGGTCCATGATGATACTTTGGGATTCCAGGGATAAATTCCAAATCAAATAGGTGTCCAATAGTCCTTGAAATGTTCAAATATTATGGCTTTTTCAGTCTACTGATTAACCTGAATAACTGCTATAGATCTCTCAAGAGAAGGAATGAGAGAAATGCTGAATATACTTCTGTGTTGTAGCAGAGTACTAGGTCTTAGGGACCTTCTTTCCTCTTCAGTCAATGGATTTCATATTTGAAAACAGGCTCAAGTTAGAAAACTATGCCAGGTACCATAACTTTTTATTGTGACAACTTTCCTCAGCCTCCTGGTCGCCCTTCTTTGATTTCTGCTCATACAAGCTGAGCAGTGCTTGTTGACTGCTTGTTTTGATCATGAGGATGCCGTGTTTAAGATCCTTTGTATGGTTCTCCCTTAGCTTCCCCCTTAGCTTGCTATGTAGTAAGACAACTGTAGTAGCCTATTAAATACAGTAACTAACTCCATCACATGTCCTATCTTCTGGAGGGAGCCCTATCACCCTTATTACTGTCAGCAAACCACATTTTACAGTAGTTTCTCCTGCTGACAACCATGGCTTACAGAACAAAGTCACCACTGATAATTTTAATGTTTGACTTTGGTAATTTTCCTTTTTGTCTGTTTCACTGACTTCATTTCTATTTATTTACTTGTACTAAATTTGTGATTATTTTCTAGCTTCATGCGATGAATACTAGGTCATCAACACTAACTTTTTCTTGTTATTTATTAGAAGTCTTTATACTTAAAGATTTCCCTCTGGGTACAGATTTAACAAGTTTATAACCTAAAATTTTCCTTGACTCATAGATTATTTAGAAATTTATTGCTTACCTTATAAGCATTTGAACCTTTCAAGTGATCTGTATTGCCATCATGAATGATTTCACTGGAAGAAGAGAAAACACTCTAAAGAGTTTCAACTTTATAAAATACATTTCTTTCTGACCCACAATATAGTCTATTTTGAATTATTTTTTATGTATACTTAAAAGAACATTCTTCATTTTTTGATTCATTATATTTCAGTTGATGTTAATATTTATGAATGTTGTTATGCTTTCAAACACATGGTAATTTGTTTTCTTGTTCTAGTATTTACATAGATGCAAATATAATTCTACAATTTCTAAATTTTTTTTCAGCTTTATTATTTAGTTCTATGTATTTTGAGTCTATATTATTAACAGTATACAAACTCAGAATTAAAACTTTCTGGTAGATTGAAAATTTTACTTTGGTGAAATATCACTCTTTTAAATAGTCCTTGTCCTTAAATTCAAGTTATATATTGATAATGATATAGCTACACCAAATTTCTGAAGTTAATAACTTTATTAGCTATAACGTATCAAAAGAGTTGATATATTTTTCCAAGTCAAAAAATTTGCCTTTAATTGAAATTTTCTACATAAATGCATGTTATATAATAACTCTAATACTCAATTTAAATTCAGTTCCATTCAGTTCAGTCGCTCAGTCATGTCTGACACTTTGCAACCCCAAGAACCGCAGCACTCCAGGACTCCCTGTCCATCACCAACTCCCAGAGTCCACCCAAACCCATGTCCACCGAGTTGATGATGCCATCCAACCATTTCATCCTCTGTCATCCCCTTCTCCTCCTGCCCTCAATCTTTCCCAGCATCAGGGTCTTTTCCAATGAGTCAGCTCTCCCCATCAGGTGGTCAAAGTATTGGAGTTTCAGCTTCAACATCAGTCCTTCCAATGAACACCCAGGACTGATCTCCTTTAGGATGGACTGGTTGGATATCCTTGCAGTCCAAGGGACTCTCAAGAGTCTTCTCCAGCACCACAGTTCAAAAGCATCAATTCTTAGGTGTTCAGCTTTCTTTACAGTCCATCCATACATGACCACTGGAAAAACCATAGCCTTGACTAGACGGATCTTTGTTGGAAAAGTAATGTCTCTGCTTTCTAATGTGTTCTCTAGGTCGATCATAACTTTCCTTCCAAGGAGTAAGCATCTTCTAATTTCATGGCTGCAAACACCATCTGCAGTGATTCTGGAGCCCAGAAAAATAAAGTCAGTCACTGTTTCCCCATCTATTTGCCATGAAGTGATGGGACCGGATGCCATGATCTTAGTTTTCTGAATGTTGAGCTTTAAGCCAACTGTTTCACTCTCCTCTTTCACTTTCATCAAGAGGCTCTTTAGTTCTTCTTCACTTTCTGCCATAAGGGTGGTGTCATCTGCATATCTGAGGTTATTGATATTTCTCCTGGCAATCTTGACTGCAGCTTGTGCTTCCTCCAGCCCATCGTTTTTCATGATGTACTCTGCATATAAGTTAAATAAGCAGGGTGATAATATACAGCCTTGACACACTCCTTTTCCTATTTGGAACCAGTCTATTATTCCATGTCCAGTTCTAAATGTTGCTTCCTGACCTGTATACAGGTTTCTCAAGAGGCAGGTCAGGTGGTCTGGTATTCCCATCTGTTTCAGAATTTTCCACAGTTTATTGTGATCCACACAGTCAAAGGCTTTGGCATAGTCAATAAAGCAGAAATAGATGTTTTTTCTGGAACTCTCTTGCTTTTTCAATGATCCAACAGATGTTGGCAGTTTTATATCTGGTTCCTCTGCCTTTTCTAAAGCCAGCTTGAACATCTGTAAGTTTACGGTTCACATATTGCTGAAGCCTGGTTTGGAGAATTTTGAGCATTGCTTACTAGCATGTGAAATGAGTGCAATTGTGCAGTAGGTTGAGCATCCTTTGACATTACTTTTCTTTGGGATTGGACTACCCATAGTAATATTTATGTCCCATTTACCCCTTGTGTTCTTTGTTACCTTTAATTTTTTGGCTTAGAGTTTGTTAATTCTTTAGTCTATTTTCTTCTATGAGATTTTAATTATTTTTTAGTGCTTGACCTAAAAATTATTATATGCATTCTTGATTACTTAAACTTTATTTTAGATTTAAGAATTTACTACTACAAGATAATGCAAAGATCTCACAGTTTGAACTTTATTTACTGACTTCTGTGCTAATTTCATGTATTTGATTTATATGTCTATTTGAAATCCCACAAAGTGAAAGTGTTAGTTGCTCAGTCATGTCTGACTCTCTGCAACCATGGACTGCAACCAACCATGCTCTTCTGTCCATGGAATTCTCCAGGCAACAATGTCGGAGTGGGTTGCCATTCCCTTCTCCAGGGAATCTCCCCAACCCAGGGATGAACCCTGGTCTCCTGCATTGCAGGAAGATTTTTTACTATCTGAGTCACAAGGGAAGCCACAAGGGAAACTCCACAACACACCATTATTATTGTTTTAAGCAATGAATATTCTTTTCTTTTTACCTCTTTGATAACATATTTTCATAGTTCTTTTTTTTTCTTTTAGTCTGACCACCCCCATGATGAATCTCACACTTTTGTTTATTTATAAATTCTTTCTTAAAATTCTTTGAAGACAGTGTTTATCATGAATATAATTATAAAATGAGAGTATTTTCTTTCAATATTTTTTTTTTAAGATAGTGCTTGTTTTCTAGTTTCCACTGTTTCTGATAAGAAGTTTGCCTTATTTCACCTTTGAAGAAAATATCATTTTTCTATGGCTGTTTTTCAATTTTTCCTTAGTTTTCAGTTTTTTAACCATACCAATAATGGGCCTATGTTGTGTGTGTTTTTGTGTATTTATTCTAATTTGGGGTTATTTTGAAAGCTATTTTAAACAGGGAATTTTTTTTTTTAGGCTTTTTAAATAATAATTGCCTTTTACTTCCTTTGAATATAAGTTATTTACAAATCTCTGTTGCAATTCAAGGAAAAATTACACAAAATTCTGACTTTTCACCCTGTTATCTTTGGCTTTCATTTTTTTGTGTGTTTTCTTTTGTATACTTTGGCTTCAACCTGGTAATTTCTTTCCGAACTACCTTCTATTTCACTGATTCTTCACTTTTTGGTGTATAAACTGCTTTTGAAACTATTCTTTTCTTAATTACAGTTACTATATATTTTATTTCTAGATTGAATTTTTATATATACCAGTACTCTGATTAAATTATTCATTTTCTTCTCTCTTTTTAAAATATATTAGTCATAGTTAAATTGAAATTTTGTGTCTTATAAATACAAAACCCAAATCTCTTGTGATTGTTTACATTCATCCTTGTGTTTTTCTTTTTGGTTATTTTGTTTCATATCCTTCCATGGCAAATATATTTTTAAAACTGAACTTCATAGATAAGAAGTATTTTAATGAGAGTTAACAACATTATCTTCCTCCAGAAATTTGCTGTGATGTTTGCATGTCATTAGAGTGTGACCGACCAGATCATCTTCATATAGTGGAGAGTAGATTACAGGTTTTTTAAATCCTGTTTTAGTTCTATTTTGCCTTTAAGCATGGTCCTTATTTTTTTTTTTTTTCTCACAGTGTAACTCATTGATAAGGGTAACCCTTTGAAGTTCTCAATTGTGGTGTTTCCCTGTTCAGTACAGTTCAGTCACTCAGTCGTGTCTGACTCTTTGCAACCCCATAAATCGCAGCACACCAGGCCTCCCTGTCCATCACCAACTCCCGGAGTTTACTCAAACCTATGTCCATCGAGTCGGTGATGCCATCCAACCATCTCATCCTCTGTCCTCCCCTTCTCCTCGTGCCCCAAATCCGTCCCAGCATCAGGGTCTTTTCCAATGAGTCACCTCTTCGTATCAGGTGGCCAAAGTATTGGAATTTCAGCTTCAGCATCAGTTCTTCCAGTGAACACCCAGAACTGATCTCCTTTAGGATGCACTGGTTGGATCTTCTTGCAGTCTAAGGGACTCTCAAGAGTCTTCTCCAACACCATAGTTCAAAAGCATCAATTTTTCTGCGTTCAGTTTTCTTCACAGTCCAACTCTCACATCCATACATGACCACTGGAAAAACCATAGCCTTGACCACACAGAAGTTTGTTGGCAAAGTAATGTCTCTGCTTTTTAATATGCTATATATGTTGGTCATAACTTTCCTTCCAAGGAGTAAGTGTCTTTTAACTTCATGGCTGCAATCACCATCTGCAGTGATTTTGGAGCCCAAAAAATTAAAGTCTGACACAGTTTCCACTGTCTCCCCATCTATTTCCCATATCTGTCCTTTTTTGGAATGGTCCTTTAAAAATGCTTCCATAGTGCTATGAAATGAGTGAATTCTGTATTATTTCTCAGTGTTTCATGTGAATCCAGTACACTCTAGGATTTGGCAAATACTTCAAGCAAAATTGCATACAGAATTTGAAGTTTAATTCTCTGCACTCTGTGTGAGGATTATTTCCCCTCAAGTTGTGGTTTCCTTGATTTCCCCAGACTCTGTATCTTCCATCAAAGAAAGGTTGTCATAACTCAACTGTTCTATCTTCTCTTCAGCTTTCCTCCCTATCACTGAGAATCAGAAAATAAATGGTCAGGATATATAGAAGCAAATGTGGAGTTCACTTTGATGTAATGTATTTTTCCCTTAGGTCTGGGCTTCAGAAACCTTGGTGGTAATGGTTGTTCCCTAAAGAAGACAAGCAATTGCTTAGCTGTTGGTGCTGTTTTTGTTTTCTCTCCAGATTTTACATTTGCTTTATTCAACAGGATTTCTTTTTAAAAACAAAACAAACAAAAATACTATTGACTGTATTCATACAGAGATGGGAATAAAAGAACACCTTACCTGCCTCCTGAGAAACTTATACACAGGTCAAGAAGCAACAGTTAGAAATGGACATGGAACAATGAACTGATTCAAAATTGAGGATGCAGTACATAATGGCTACATACTGTCACCCTGCTTATTTAACTTACATGCATAGTACCTCATGTTAAATGCCAGGCTGCATGAAGCACAAGCTGGAATCAAGATCACTGGGAGAAATATCAATAACCTCAGATATCCAGATGACACCACTCTAATGACAGAAAGTGAAGAGGACTAAAGAGCCTCTTGATGAAAATGGAAGAGGAGAGTGAAAAAGCTGGATTAAAACTCAGCATTGAAAAAACTAAGATCATGGCATGTGGTCCCATCACTTCATGGCAAATAGATGGAGAAACAGTGAAAACTGTGGCTGATTTTGCTTTCTTGGGCTCCAAAATCACTGCAGATGGTGACTGCAGCCATGAAATTAAAAGATGCTTGCTCCTTGGAAGAAAAGCTATGACAAATCTAGATAGCATATAAGGAAGCAGAGACATCACCTTGCCAACAGAGGTCTGTATAGTCGAAGCTATGGTTTTTCCAGTAGTCATGTATGGATGTGAATCCTGGACCATCAAGAAGATTGAGTTCTAAAGAATCAATGCTTTCAAACTGTGGTGCTGGGGTAGACTCTTGAGATTCCCTTTATAGCACAGAGTTCAAACCAGTCAATTCTAAAGGAAATGCTTAGACCTGGGAAGTGCACACAACCCAGGGCCCACTCCCTGCAGCGCAACCTGAAGCCTGAGCAGTGTAGATGGGGAAAGCACACACGCCATGAGTGGGGGCAAACCCAGTGTGGCCGAGACACTGCGAGCGCTCCCCACACACCAGTGATATTTGTCTGCAGTGTTCCTCCCTCCCCACAACACGACTGAACAAATGACCTAAACAAGAGACCACCTCCGCCCACTTGTGTCAGGGTGGAAAATAGACACTGAAGACACCTGCAAACAGAAGAAGCCAAATAAAGAGAGAGAATCACTTTGGAAGTGACAGGTGCAACAGATAAAATCCCTGTAGTTAATACCAACTACATTGGAAGGGCCTATAGATCTTGAGAAGTATAAGCTGGAACAAGAAACTATCTGAAGCTGAACTGACCCCACACTACCCACAACAGCTCCAGAGGAATTCTTAGATATATTTTTACTATTATCACTATTTTCAATTTTTTCTCTTTTTTTACATCCTCTATTATTCCTTTAATTTTCATTTTTATAACCTAATATTACTTTGCAAAAAAACCCCTATTTTAAAAGCAAACTTCATATATATTTCTTATATTTTAAAACAATTTTTAATATTGTAATTTTGAGAGTCTAACCTCTCCCCTAGATTTTTAATCTTTGCATTATAGTATTTGTTATCAATTTGTATGTTTAAGAATCAAATCTTCAGTACCCACTTTTACTTAGGAGTGTGATTACTCGCTTGATTACTCTCTCCCCCTTTTGATTCTCCTTTTTTCCTCCAGGTCACCTTTATCTCCTCCCTCCCCTTTTTCTTCTCTACCCAACTCTGTGAATCTCTGCGGGTGTTCCAGGCTGTGGAGAACACTTAGGGAAGAGAGCACTGCCAAGATCTACCTCTCTCCTTCTGACTCCCCCTTTTCTTCTCCTGGCCACCTTTATCTCCCTCCTTCCTCTTCTCTTCTCCATGTAACTCTGTGAACCCCTCTCGGTGCCCCTCACTATGGAGAATCTTTTCACCATTAACCTAGAAGTTTTATTATCAGTGCTGTGTGGATGGAGAAGTCTTGAGGCTACTGTAAGAATAAGATTGAAAACTAGAGGCAGGAGGCTTAAGCCCAAAACCTGAGAACACCAGAGAACTCCTGACTCCAGGGAACATTAATTGATAAGAGGTCATCCAAAAGCCTCCATGCCTACACTGAAACCAAGCACCACCCAAGAGCCAATAAGTTCCAGAGCAAGACATACCATGCAAATTCTCCAGCAATGCATGACCATAACCCTGAGCTTCAATATACAGGCAGCTCAAAATCACACCAAACTGATAGACATCTCAAAACTCACTACTGGACACTTCATTGCACTCCCGCTAGAAGAAATCCAGCTCCACCCACCAGAACACCGACGCAAGCTTCCTTAACCAGGAAACCTTGACAAGCCACCCGTCCAACCCTACCCACAGTGAGGAACCTCCACAATAAAAAGGAACCACAAACTGCCAGACTACAGAAAGGCCACCCCAAACACAGCAATATAAACAAGATGAAAAGGCAGAGAAATACCCAGGAGGTAAGGAACAGGATAAATGCCCACCAAAACAAACAAAAGAGGAAGAGATACGCAATCTACCTGATAAAGGATTCAGAATAATGATAGTAAAAATGATCCAAAATATTGAAAGCAAATTGGAATTACAGGTAAGTAGGCTGGAGACAAGGATCGAGAAGATGCAAGAAAGTTTTAACAAGGACCCAGAAGAAATAAAAAAGAGTCCATTAATATTGAATAATACAATAAATGAGATAAAAATCACTCTGGAGTGAACCAAGAGTAGAATAATGATGATAGAAGACAGGATAAGTGAGGTAGAGGATAGAATGGTAGAAATAAATGAAGCAGAGAGGAAAAACGAATTAAAAGAAATGAGGACAACCTCAGTTGTCCTGGGACAATGTTAAATGCCCTAACATTTGAATTGTAGGAGTCTCAGAGGAAGAAGACAAAAAGAAAGGCCATGAGAAAATACATGAGGAGGTAATAGTTGAAAACTTCCCTAAAATGGGGAAGGAAATAGTCACAGAAGTCCAAGAAACCCAGAGAGTCCCAAACAGGATAAACCCAAGGCAGAACACCCCAAGACACATGTTAATCAAATTAAAAAAGATCAAACACAAAGAGCAAATATTAAAAGCAGCAAGGGAAAAACAACAAATAACACACAAGGGGATTCCCATAAGAATAACAGCTGATCTTTCAATGGAACCCTTCAGGCCAGAAGGGAATGGCAGGACATACTTAAAGTGATGAAAGAGAAAAACCTACAACCCAGATTACTGTACCCAGGAAGGATCTTATTCAGATATGAAGGAGAATTCAAAAGTTTTAGAGACAAGCAAAAGCTGAGAGAATTCAGCACCACCAAACCAGCTCTCCAACAAATGCTAAATGATCTTCTCTAGACAGGAAACACAGAAAGGCTGTATAAACCCTAACCCAAAACAACAAAATAAATGGCAATGGGATCATGCTTATTAATAATCACCTTAAATGTAAATGGGTTGAATGTCCCAACCAAAAGACAAAGACTGAATGGATACAGAAACAAGACCCCTATATATGCTGTCTACAAGAGACCCACCTCAAAACAAGGGACACACACAGAATGAAAGTGAAGGGCTGGAAAAAGATATTTCATGGAAATGCAGACCAAAAAAAAAAAAAAGCGGGAGGAGCAATACTCATATAGGATAAAATAGACTTCAAAATAAAGGCTGTGAAAAGAGACAAAGAAGGACACTACATAGTGATCAAAGGATCAATCTGAGAAGATATAACAATTATAAATATATATTTACCCAACATAGGAGCACCACAATATGTAAGGCAAATGCTAACAAGTATGAAAGGGGAAATGAATAATAACACAATAATAGTGTGAGACTTTAATGCCCCACTCACACCTACGGATAGATCAACTAAACAGAAAATTAAAAAGGAAACACAATCTTTGAATGACACAATGGACCATCTAGAGCTAATTGATATCTATAGGACATTTCACACCTAAACAATGAATTTCACCTTTTTCTCAAGTGTACACGGAACTTTCTCCAGGATAGATGACATCCTGGGCAATAAATCTAGTCTTGGTAAATTTAAAAAAAAAAAAAAAATTGAAGTCATTCCAATAATCTTTTCTGACAACAAAGCAATAAGATTAGATCTCAATTACAGGGGCGGGGGGGGGAACCTATTAAAAATTCCAACATATGGAGGCTAAACAACACGCTTCTGAAACAACCAACAAATCAAAGAAGAAATCAAAATATGCATAGAAACGATGAAAATGAAAACACAACAACCCAAAACCTATGGGACACTGTCAAAACAGTGATAAGGGGAAGCTTCATAACAATACAGGGTTACCTCAAGAAACAAGAAAAAAATCACTTAAATAACCTAACTCTACACCTAAAGCAACTACAAAAGGAAGAAATGAAGAATCCCAGTGTTAGTAGAAGGAAAGAAATCTTAAATATTAGGACAGAAATAAACGCAAAAGAAACTAAAGAGACCATAGCAAAAATCAACAAAGCCAAAAGCTGGTTCTTTGAGAAGATAAACAAAATTGACAAACCATTAGCCAGACTTATAAAGAAACAAAGGGAGAAGAATCAAATCAACACAATTAGAAATTAAAATGGAGAAATCACAGCAGACAACACAGAAATACAAAGGATAATAAGAGACTACTATCAGTAGCTATATACCAAAAGATGGACAACTTGGAAGAAATGGACACATTCTTAGAAAAGCATAACTTTCCAAAACTGAACAATGAAGAAATAAAAGATCTTAACAGACCCACCACAAGCATGGAAATTAAAAAAAAAAAAAAAATCTGTAATCAGAAATCTTCCAGCAAACAAAAGCCCAGGACCAGATGGCTTCACAGCTGAATTCTACCAAAAATTTAGAGAAGAGCTAATATCTTACTGAAACTCTTCCAGAAAATTGCAGAAGGTAAACTTCCAAACTCACTCTATGAGGCCACCATCATGCTAATACCAAAACCAAACAAAGTTGCCACAAAAAAAGAAAACTACAGGCCAATATCACTGATGAACATAGGTGCAAAAATCCTTAACAAAATTCTAGCAAACAGAATCCAACAACATATTAAAATGATCATACATCATGACCAAGTGGGCTTTATCTTAGGGATGCAAGGATTCTTTAATATCCATAAATCAATCAATGTAACACATCACATTAACAAATTGAAAGATAAAAACCATATGATTATCTCAATAGATGCAGAAAACGCCTTTGACAAAATTCAACATCCGTTTATGATAAAAAAAAAAAAACTTTCCAGAAAGCAGGAATAGAAGGAACATACCTCAACATAATAAAAGCTATATATGACAAACCCACAGCAAACATATCTTCAATGATGAAAAATTGAAAGCATTTCCCTTAAAGTCAGGAACAAGGCAAGGGTATCCACTCACCACTATTACTAAACATAGGTTTGGAAGTTTTGGCCACAGCAATCACAGCAGAAAAAGAAATAAAAGGAATCCAGATAGGAAAAGAAGAAGTAAAACTCTCACTGTTTGCAGATGACATGCTCCTCTACATAGAAAACCCTAAAGACTCTACCAACAAATTACTAGAGCTAATCAATGAATATAGTGAAGTTGCAGGATATAAAATTAACACACAGAAATCCCTTGCATTTCTATACACTAACAATGAGAAAACAGAAAGAGAAATTAAGGAAACAATTCCATTCACCATTGCAACAAAAAGAATAAAATACTTAGGAATAAATCTACCTAAAGAAACAAAATACCTATATACAGAAAACTGATGAAAGAAATCAAAGAGGACACAAATAGACGGAGAAATATACCATGATCATGGATCAGAAGAATCAATATAGTGAAAATGAGTATACTACCCAAAGCAATAGATTCAATGCAATTCCTACCAAGCTACCAATGGTATTTTTCACAAAACTAGAAAAAAATTTTTCACAATTTGTATGGAAGTACAAAAAACCTTGAATAGCCAAAGCAATCTTGAGAAAGAAGAATGGAACAGGAGGAATCAACCTGCCTGACTTCAGGCCATATTACAAAGCTACAGTCATCAAGACAGTATGGTACTGGCACAAAGACAGAAATGTAGACCAATGGAACAAAATAGAAAGTCCAGAGATAAATCCACGCATCTATGGACACCTTATCTTTGACAAAGGAGGCAAGAATATGCAATGGAGAAAAGACAATCTCTTTAACAATTGGTGCTGGGAAAACTGCTCAGCCACTTGTAAAAGAATAAAACTAGAACACTTTCTAACACCATACACAAAAATAAACTCAAAACGGATTAAATATTTAAATGTAAGACCAGAAACTATAAAACTCATAGAGGAAAATATAGGTAAAACGCTCTCCAACATAAATCACAGAGGGATCCTCTATGACCCACCTCCCAGAGTAATGGAAATAAAAGCAAAAATAAACAAATGAGATCTAATTAAACTTAAAAGCTTTTGCACAATGGAGGAAACTATAAGCAAAGTGAAAAGACAACCTTCAGAATGGGAGAAAATAATAGCAAATGAAGCAACTGACAAAGAATTAATCTCAAAAATATACAAGCAACTCCTGAAGCTCAATTCCAGAAAAATAAATGACCTAATCAAAATATGGGACAAAGAACTAAACAGACAGTCCTCCAAAGAAGACATACAATTGGCTAACAAACACATGACAAGATGCTCAACATCACTCATTACCAGAGAAATGCAAATCAAAATCACAATGAGGTACCATTACATGCCAGTCAGAATGGCTGCTATCCAAAAATCTACAAACAATATAAGTGAAGAGGGTGCAGAGAAAAGGAAACCCTTTTACACTGTTGGTGAGAATGCAAACTAGTACAGCCACTATGGAGAACAGTGTGGAGATTCCTTAAAAAATGGGAAATAGAACTGCCATATGACCCAGCAAACCTACTGCTTGGCATATACACCAAGGAAACCAGATCTGAAAGAGACACGTGTACCCCAATGTTCATCACAGAACTGTTTATAATAGCCAGGACATGGAAGCAACCTAGATGTCCATCAGCAGACGACTGGATAAAAAACCTGTGGTACATATACACAATGGGCTATTATTCAGCCATTAAAAACAATACATTTGAATCAGTTCTAATAAGATGGATGAAACTGGAGCCTATTATACAGAGTGAAGTAAGCCAATACAGTATACTAACAAATACATATGGAATTTAGAAAGATTGTAACGGTAACCCTATATGCGAGACAACAAAAGAGACACAGATGTATAGAACAGTATTTTGGACTCTGTGGGAGAAGGTGAGGGTGGGATTATCTGAGAGAATAGTTTTGAAACATGTATATTATCATACATGAAACAGATTGCCAGTCTGGGTTTGATGCATGAGACAGGGTGTTCAGGGCTGGTGCACTGGGATGACCCAGAGGGATGGGATGGGGAGAGAAGTGGGAGGGGTGTTCAGGATGGGGAACACATGTAAACCCATGGCTGATTCATGTCAATTTGTGGCAAATACCACTACAATATTGTAAAGTAATAAGCCTCCAACTAAAATAAATAAATTTTTTAAAGTAAATAAATTAAAAAAAAAATAAGGGAAATCAACCCTGAATATTCATTGGAAGGACTGATGCTGAAGCTGAAGCTCCAACACGTGATGCAAAGAGCTGACTCATTGGAAAAGACCCTGATGTTAGGAAACATTGTGGGCAGTAGGAGAAGGGAGTGACAGAGGATGAGACAGTTGGATGGTATCACCAACTCAATGGACATGAGTTTGAGCAAACTCTGGGAGATATAAAAGGACAGGGAAGCCTGACATGCTGCAGTTCATGGGGTCACAAAGAGTTGGACACAAATGAACAACAATAACAATTTTTTGAAGCAGTGTACATTTAAGAAACTTAATAAATATCATATATTTGCAAATGGAAAAGCCATAGTTTGAAAGAAAGAACCTCTGGTCTATCATAAAGCTAAATTATTCATGTATTTATTGATTATTTATTTATTTAAATTAATTAATTAATATTATTCCTTTTTTTTTTTTTTAGTAGGTCCTTGTTGGTTATCTATTTTAAATGTATCAGTGTGTACACATCAAGCCCAAAATGCCAATCTATCCCTTCCCCACAACTCCCCCCACTGGTAACCATAAGTTTATTATTTAAGTCTGTGAGTTTCTTCCTGTGTGCTGATAAATATGTTTGCATCAAAAAGAATAAAATGCTTAGCTATAAATCTATATAAAAACACAAAAGACTTGTCTCTGAAAACAATAAAACACTGATGAAAGAAATCAAAGATGACACAAACAGATGGAAAGATCTGTCATGTTCTTGGGTTGGAAGAATCAACATTGTTAAAATGACTATGCTACCTAAGGCAATCTACAGATTCAATGTAATTCTATCAAATTACCAATAACGTTTTGTTATAGAACTAGATTAAAAAAAAAAAAAAAAATCTTACAATTTGTACGGAGACACTGAAGATCTCAGCAGGGGACCTGAGTTCAATTCCTGGGTCAGAAAGATCCCCTGGAGAAGGAAATGGCAACCCACTTCAATATTCTTTCCCGGAAAATCCCATGGACAGAAGAGCCTTGCAGGGTACATTCCATGGGGTCATATGATTTGGACATGACTTAGCAACTGAACCACCACCACAAAAGACCTCAAGTAGTCAAAGCAATCTTGAGAAAGAAAGGTCGAACTGGAGGACTCAGGCCTCCTGACTTCAGAATATACTACAAAACTATTGTCATCAACATAGTAATGCTGTTGGCACAAAACCAGGAATAGTACAGAATAACACCTATTCTCCTAAGGTCAATTAGTCTATGACAAAGGAGGCATGCCAATACAATGGAGGAAAGAAAGTCTCTTCAATAAGCGATGCTGGGAAAACTATATGTAAAAAAGAGAAAGAAAATAAAACACTTCATACCATCATATATAAAAATAAACTCAAGGTAGATTAAAGACCTAAATACAAGATCAGACATTATAAAACTCTTAGAGGAAAGCATAGACAGAAAAATTTTTGACAAAAATCACAGCAAGATCTTTATTGAGGCATCTCCTGGAGTAATGGAAATAGAAACAATAATAAACAAATGGCCCTAATTAAATTAAAAAAAACTTTTGCATAACAAAGAAAATCACAAACAAAACAGAAAGACAACCCATAAAGGGAGAAAATATTCACAAATGTTGTGACTGACAGGATACTAGTCTCCATAATTTATAAGCAACTCACTTGCCAACAAAGCTCTGTATAGTCACAGATATGGTTTTTGCAGTAGTCATGCACAGATTTGAGGGTTGGACCATAAACAAGGTTGAGCACCAAAGAATTGATGCTTTTGAACTGTGGTGTTGGAAAAGACTCTTGAGAGTCCCTTGGACAGCAAGGAGATCAAACCAGTCAATCGTAAAGGAAATCAACCCTGAACGTTCGTTGGAAGGTCTGATGCTGAAGCTGAAGCTCCATTACGTTGACCACTTGATGTGAAGAACTGACTCTTAGAAGAGACCCTGACGCTGGGAAAGAATGAAGGCAGGAGGAGAAGGGGACAATAGAGGATGAGATGGCATCACTAAATCAATGGGCATGAATTGATGCATGCAGCCTGGCATGCTGCAGTCCATGGGGTCACAAAGAATCAAACATGACTGAGTGACTGCACAACAACATGTGGCTCAAAAAAAAAAAAAAAAAAAAAAAAAAAAAAAAACAATAAAAAATGGACATAAGACCTAACTAGACATTTCTTCAAAGAGGACATAAGATGGCCAAGAGACACATGGGAAGATGCTTTAACATGGCTAATTTTTAGAGAAATGCAAATCGAAACTACAATGAGATATCAACTTACATTAGTCAGAATGTCCATCATCAAGAAGTCTGTAAACAATAAATGCTGGAAAGGGTGTGGAAAAAGGAACCCACCTACACTTTGGTTGGAAAGTAAATTGGTATAGCTACTATGGAGAGAAACGGTTCCCTAAAGAACTAAAATAAAGTTACTATAGGAAGCAGCAATCCCACTCCTGGGCACATATTCAGAGAAAAATATGCCTCAAAAGGATATATGAACCCCAACATTCATTGAAGCACTGTTTAAATTAGCCAGGGCATTGAAGCAACCTAAATGTCTATTAACAGATGAATGCAAAAAGGTGTGGAATATTAATCAGTCACTAAAAAAAATGAAATAATGCCATTTGCAGAAACATGGATGGACCTGTAGATTATCATACTAAGTGAAGTAAATCAAAGAGAAATAGTATATATGCTTATATGCAGAATCAAGAGAATTCCCTTAATATTTGCTGCTCACTCATAGAATAAAAATTTCCAAGTCTAGTTTTAAGTACATAAAGTGCAATAGTGTTTGCTTCCAATTAGTATCTTGTCTAGACATATTTGCTAATTTTGTGTTTTGTAATCAAAATACCAAAATACAGTGATAGTATGAGAAATGCTAAATCTGCCTTCATTTAAGTTGTGGTTCCAGCAACATACCAGAGCAATTTCATATTTGATGACCTCTGAAGAGAGAGGTTCAGCTATTCTTGGCCAATGAGAAAAGGTTAAAAGGAAAAGTCAAAAGCAGAAATATAGTAATATGCTGGAATAATTCCTATGATGTCTGTAATATAAAAGTGAGTCTTACTATATCCCTGTGTAAACTTTAGGATGTACTCTATAGCTCATTCTCATATCATAGCATTTATATATGTAAAGCATTTATATATGCTAAGCACACTATTTTTAATAATTTTAAGTAAAAGATAAGTAAACTGATGTGACTAGAAAATGTAGTAAGACTGTAGATATTCATTGATTGCTTTCACAGTTCCCTCAGAGTCACCGACTTATAGGTTAACGTGCTATTCTTTACTGCAAGAGAAAGATAATTTTTTTCAGTGTTAGATTTCTTAATTATAGAGTTTCTTCACCTTCATTGCCCCAAAGATTGTTTTAGGAGAGTATAGTATGCATCCCTATTAAAATTAGATGACCATAGACAGAGATCAGCAAATTTCTTTAGGCATATTGAAAACAGAAACAGTTTTAATTTGGAGATTCATAGGGAGGGGTCACCAGACCATGTCTTGCATATGAATTGGGTTGAAAGGATAACCAAATCAAGTATAGAGAGAGTGTAACTTAGATGACTTCCTCTTTGAATAATGCCAAAACAGAAAGGCAGGATTTCCCTGGGGGAAAAAAAAAAGGCATGTGGAGTTGAAAGCAAGGTAGACAAGAAACATTCCACAGCCTATGTGCAGAAGCTTGCAGACTTATTTACATTTATTGTAGTGTTGCTTCTCTGCTGTGTTCAGACTGAATGTTGGTGGTTATCCTGGTATCTTGAAAAGACCCATCTAATACCCTAACATCATAGAGGCCTGAACTGGGTGTTGCTATGTAGCTTAAACACAAAATATGACATATTTAGCAGTCATTTCGTCCTGGCCCATTCCTGCTAAGATTCAGTACCCTTGGTGCTGTTCTTTGTGCTTAGTCACTCAGTCGTGCCCAACTCTGCAACCCATGGACTGTGTAGCCCGCCAGGTTCCTGTGTTCATGGGACTCTCCAGGCAAGAAAACTGGAGTGGTTTGCCATGCCCTCCTCAGGGGATCTTCTCAACCCAAGGATCAAACCCAGGTCTCCTGCATGGCAGGTACATTCTGTACCATCTGAGCCATCAGGGCTCACCCTTAAGCATTTATTTTCCTAATTTTCCATTTTTCCTCATACCTCATACCTGTTTTCCTCCTCATTTTTTTTTTCCTTTTTTTGCTAAATTACCAGTATTTTAATATAGAGGAAAGAGAAAAGAGCTAACCTAGGAATAGTGCTAAAAAAGTAGAGTGGAAGGGAAATTCAAGATTGTCACTTCCAATGCTCTACCACACACAAGGACCACTCTCTCCAAACATTTTCATATAGTTTTTTTTGAAACATCCAATCATAGGAATTTGGCTGTTTCAAAGTCAGCTTATTCTATTCATGATCAATTGCAATTTTTAGGAAGAAAAAGATTCTTACAGTGAGCTGAGATCCATTTCTCTAAATAGGCTAGTTAGCTCAACTAACTCAAATTGATTTTTAACATACCTTTTCTAGTAGCATACAGAAACTTTACTTCCCCTCAAGTTAGTCTTACTTGTCTTTCCATCAGTCACCTGTTTCCCAAACTAGCATTTTTCCTGTTTTTAGTGGAACTATCAGTCACTACCAGTGAGAGGCCAGTGGCACCCTTGGGGCTGTAAGAACTTGAGTGGATTTAGACTCATTAAAAATAAAAACAAAAACTTTTTGTACCAACTAAAAATGTTAGTAAACATGCAACCACAGCTGTTTCACAGAGCAGAGGATTATTCATTAGTTAATAATGAACACTGCTTACCTGTCTCATTTGACTCCTTTTATAATTGCCACTTGGAGAAGGAAATGGCAACCCACTCCAGTGTTCTTGCCTAGAGAATCCTGTGGATGGAGGAGCCTGGTGGGCTGCTGTCCATAGGGTCACACAGAGTTGGACACGACTGAAGGGACTTAGCAGCAGCAGCAGCAACATAATTGACTCTGAGCTTTTCTGTAACTCTTTGCTATTTTTACAGAGTCTTTGGGATGGCACAATGTTGATTCTATTTCTCCCCCACCTGAAAAACTTTGAAACACTAAGTAGATCAAATTAAAAGCATTAATAAAGAAAAAAATGATAATCTTAGGGATTTCACTGCCCATTAAAATAAGGTCAAATCCCTAAGAGGGGGTGCCTCTTTTTAGAGGCATCAGACCATGATCTAAAGATAGGTTTTGCCACTGCATGACTGTGTGATTTTGGGGAAACAGCTTGACTTATGAAATTCAATTTTCTCATCTATAAAGTAGCACTAATAAAAAATAAGTAAAATGTACAATCAATAAAGCACTATTTAAACTTTAGATATTATTTTTACCCTACTATACTATGAGCTTCTTGAGGGCAGCAACTGATAATACTTTTCTTTGTATCATAGAGGCCAGAAATCCTGAAATAGAATTGAATGCTCACTAAAAGCTTGTTGGAAAAAAAGAAATAATTTCACTCCCTTTTATTTGGTAGGTAAACAATTTTCAGTAAATTTAAGATAAAGTAAAATTTTATGGACAGATACTAGCACAAAGATCAGAAATTTTTGTATTGCTAAGATAAATCAGTGTACATAAAGGCAGTGTGGGAATATATATATATATATATATTCTATATTATATATATATATTATATTCTCAATTAAATATATAATTTTAAATAGCTATTCCCCAGGTAAAGTGGATCTTTCTTGAGTTTCCATGAAAGTGAAAGGAAAGTGAAGTCGCTCAGCTGTGTCTGACTCTTTGCGACCCCATGGACTGTAGCCTACCAGGCTTCTCAGCCCATGGGATTTTCCAGGCAAGAGTACTGGAGTGGGTTGCCATTTCCTTTGTTTAATCAATACTTATTTGTTGAAAAATGGATATATATTCCAGCATTTCCAAACCAAGGACACATGTAATTTTTTCCTGCAGTTTTAATACATTTGCATTTTAAGGTTTATTCACAATCTCTGAAATTCAAAATAAGAAAAATAATAGAGTGGATGTCTCATGATAACTGAACTGTATGTTCTCAGGACCATCAGTTTTTGGGACATTGTAATCTGACAAAGTTCTTTGACGTGACAACCAAAAGCACTCTGAATATTTTACAGAAAGAACTTGATGATGACGTTATTAATACAATAAACATTTTGTTAATACAAATGGATTGCATCTTTCTGTAGTTAACTGCAATAAATATAGAACCTGCCTCTTTAAATCTTTACTTCAATGTTACCTGAGTTCTCAAAATTTACTCACTGAATATAGAGAAAGCACTGTCAGATTGACTGTTTCAGCCTGACAAAGTGACCATTTATCAAGAAAATGTCTGCCTGTTTAGTCACCAGTTCTAGAATCATTGCCTATTCTGCTTCACAGTAAGACACAAGAAATAAAGAGAAATTGCTCACAAAAGACTCTTGTTAGTTGTAACCTCCTGCAGATGTCTATAATTAGGCTTAAATTGGTGACCTCAAGCCTATTTGGAAGTAGAAACTACTTTAAGGGAGAAGATAAATTCGGCTGGATCTTAAAGAAAAAAATATATATATATATATGGAGAGCTCCTGAGTGGGAAGAAGATATTTAAGCAGTGGTGGGAGCATAAATACAGACTTGGAAGAGAAAATGTCACTATGAAAAGAAAACAGATAAGATGAATTAAAAATTAATGGATAATTAGACAATAAAATAAATTAGGGCAAAGTTGGGGTGGGAACATGAAGTTCAGCCAAGAAGTGTGACTACAGCTAATTGGATAGTGAGATGACATTGATATGCAAAATATGAAATGACCGAAAAGGAACTTGCAATTCCTACAACTGTGCCCAGTGCTGAATATACTGGTTTTCTGAGCAGTATGTTACTTGTTTTAGATTAAATTTTTGTTTAAAAATGTAGATGCTGAATACACCTTCATAGAGTATTTTCTCATTTTAAGTTTAAAAATACAGAAGAAATCCATACATAAGGAAGTTTTTCAGCTAAAAGGTGGGGTAAAGTCAAATGCTGCTCATGATTAGGATATGGTGATTGACGATACAATGTGCCACATACATTCAGCTTTTAGAGCCTTAAAGATTATCACACATCCAAGTTAAATATCCTGTGTTAAATATTATAATATTTTGCTTATGATCTAACATACAGTTGACATTCACAGAATATGCAATTCAACAAGAACCTACTTTTAATATACAGATTCAACTTAGTGATAATTACCTCATTTTCTTTTTGAACACAATATTTATTTATTCTAATTAGTATATTGCATAATTGAGTTCTTCATCATATTATCACTTTGTTCTTTCCTTATGCATCTTTCTTCCTTTCTGGGTACAGGATTTTTCTGCCTCTTGGAAATGTGACTCTGGAATCACTTCCTGTCAATTCATATAGGCAATTAACTCATGAATAAACTATTTTTGACTATGTGCTGTGTTGTCATTTCAGTCGTGTCCAAGTCTTTGTGACCTTGTGGGCTGTAGCCTGCCAGTTTCCTCTGTCTATGGGATTCTCCAGACAAGAATACTGGAGTGGGTTGCCATCTCCTTCTCCAGGGGATCTTCCCAACCCAGAGATCATCTCACATCTCCTGCATTGGCAGGTGAGTTATTTACCACTAGTGCCACATGGGAAGCCATTTTTGACTATAGACATAGCCAACTTCACATTTTTTTCCCTGCTTGCATGTTTTTGTTTCAAGACAAGTGTTCTATTTCCTTGTCATAAATTGAGATGACTGTGACAGTGACATTTTTCAATATATTAATTTGAATAAGTCAATGCTGAGACCCAACTTCATTGATTTAACCAAGAGTCTAATAATTTAACTCAAAGTTCACATGGTAGTGGTACAAGGCAGGAGCCAGTGCATTGAAGTACAAATGTTCTCTGACTTTTCTGAATTTTAATCTCTTAGAAAGCATGTCTTTTGTGCATTATCTTGGAATTAAGTTTCAATTTTATTGCAAAAAATTCTGTGTGATTGCACAATACCTGGTGAATAACTAGGGGAGCATTCTGAAATTATACAGAGACTGTATCCTCTCTTGAATATAATTTAAAACTATGTTGCTGCCACTCTTCTATCACAAAATGCCATTTTTCAGAAGCACTAAGAAAAGTTGGAGCAGGAGTGAGGCACTACAGTAGAAGAAACACAGACCCAACTATCAAAAAAACTGAGTTCTAGCCTCAAATCCATTGCTTAGGATATTTGTGTACATGGGCTATTCCTATAATCCTAGTTTTTCATCTCCAAAATGAGTTATAAAATCTGACCAAATTTCATATCAGATCAAGTTGTTTAAAAGTTGCAAAATGCAATTCAACTGAAAAGTATTATTGTTCCATATAACCATATGTACTCTTAAGATGATTGAGAAAGGCTGAAATTGGCTCCCACACATAAGACACTAACCCAAAGAAAGGCTGTAAGAAATACTAAAGGGTCTCTTTGCCATTCATTCAGGCTCAGGTCACAGGAATTTAATTCTCTGATATAGGAATGAATTGGATTCTTTGCTTGTAAATGTTTCTATCTTGCACTTAACCAACTTCAAATATATAGAATTTTTGATCATTCACTATCAAACTTAAATCCATATTGCCTGATGGCATAGTGTTAGTATAATAAAAATGACAATGGATTACATCATGGGTCTAAAAAATAAAAGTTTGGCTCAACAAATATTAATTAAGAGAACAACAACTGATAGTAAGGTGTTGTGGTGTATTGGAAAGGTTGCACAACTTGGAGTCAGAGGTTATAGAACTAGTTTTTTCCCAGCTGAGTATCCGTGTAAAAATCCATCATGTGTAGCTTCATTCTTTTGTCCTTAGTGTTCTTAACTATAAAATGAAGATAAAAACTGATACTTCATTGGACTATGTTAAACACACAAAGAAATAAAATATGTGTGAGTATTTGCGATATATAGCATAAGTAAATATGTTAATTTAGCTAAAATTTAACTAAATCAAAGATGGGAATACCAGACCACCTGACCTGCCTCCTGAGAAATCTGTATGCAGGTCAAGAAGCAACAGTTAGAACTGGACATAGAACAACAGACTGGTTCCAAATCGGGGAAGGAGTACGTCAAGGCTGTATATTGTCACCCTGCTTATTTAACTTATACACAGAGTACATCATGAGAAATGCTGGACTGGATGAAGCATGTGCTGGAATCAAGATTGCCGGGAGAAACATCAGTAACCTCAGATATGCAGATGACATCAGCCTTATGGCAGAAAGCGAAGAGGAACTAAAGTGCTTCTTGATGAAAGTGAAAGAGGAGAGTGAAAAAGTTGGCTTAAAAACTCAATATTCAGAAAACTAAGATCATGGCATCTGGTCCTATCACTTAATGGCAAATAGATGAGAAACAATGGAAACAGAGACAGATTTATTTTTTTAGGCTCCAAAATCACTGCAGATGGTGACTGCAGCCATGAAATTAGAAGACACTTGCTCCTTGGAAGAAAAGTTATGACCAACCTAGATAGCATATTAAAAAGCAGAGACATTGCTTTGCCAACAAAGGTTTGTCTAGTCAACACTATGGTTTTTCCAGTAGTCATGTATGAATGAGAGTTGGACTATAAAGAAAGCTGAGTGCTGAAGAATTGATGCTTTTGAGCTGTGGTGTTGGAGAAGACTCTTGAGAGTCCCTTGGACTGCAAGGAGATCCAACCAGTCTATCCTAAAGGAAACCAGTCCTGAATATTCATTGGAAGGACTGATGCTGAAGCTGAAACTCCAATACTTTGACCACATGATGTGAAGAACTGACTCATTGGAAAAGACCCTGATGCTGGGAAAGATTGAAGGCGGGAGGAGAAGAGGATGACAGAGGATGAGATGGTTGGATGGCATCCCTGACTCGATGGGCATGAGCTTGAGTAGGCTCTGGGAGTTGGCGACGGATAGGGAAACCTGGTGTGCTGCAGTCCATGGGTCGCAAAACCTCAGACACTACTGAGCAACTCTACTGACTGATTTCATCTTTAATATTTTATCTTTCCCAACTTTTTGAATTTACAGAATGGATTGTTTGAATCTCAGAATAGGACTCAGCAAATCCTATTTATAGATTCCATTAGTCCATACCTATGTCAATATGCAGGGAAAATATTAAGTTTATGTGCATCATCATGACTTATTAAAAGAGCTCTATACATGATAAGGCCTGACATTTCTAGGTTCCTGGTGAATAGACATAGCTTAACAATCAGAAAGTTCATGATTAGAATATAGTCTCCATAAGTAATTAGGTACAACTTTCAACTTTATATATATCAGATAGTAACTGACTCATGATTTTAATGACTTAAATTACTTTCAGCTAACATGACATCAAAAATAAATATGCATTCTTGACCTTGATAGACATGTTTCTCTATAGTTTGGTAGTTACATGTTGTGTCTTGTTTATAAAGTAGATTGGATTAGTTATGTGTGATATTCTAATACAGCAATACTAGTGTGCTCAGCTGTGTCTGAATCTCCTCAATCCCATGGTATCCTGGCAAGAATACTAGAGTTAGTTGCCATTTCCTTCTCCAGTGGCTCTTTCTGACCCAGGGCTTGAACTTGCATTTCTTGCAGGTCCTGCATTGACAGGCTGATTCTTTACTGCTGAGCCACCTGGGAAGCCTGGATTTTTAAATGAATATAAGTTTATGACAGCACAGTTTAAAATTTAAAATATTATAGGGTGGGAGGTCCAAAAGGGAGGGGATATATGTGCACACACAGCTGATTCACCTTGTTGTATGGCAGAAACTAACACAGCATTGTAAGGCAATTGTAAGGGCTTCCCAGGTGGTGCAGTGGTAAAAAACCTGCTTGTCAATGTAGGAGGTGCAGGAAACGCAGCTTAGATCCTTGGGTCAGGAAGATCCCCTGGTATAGGAAGTGGCAACCCACTTCAGTATTTTTGCCTGGAAGAGTTCATGGACTACAGAATCTGGTGGACTGTAGTCCATGGAGTTGCAGAGTCAGACGCAATTGAGCATGCATGCATGCACTCATAAATGTGTTCATAAATTTCCCAGATGAACACAGATAATTTCTCTGTAAAAGTAAAAGAAATTCACTTTCACATTCTACCTATTTCATTCAGCTTACATTTTGTTTCACATTTTTTTTTTCCTCAAAAGGAAATCACTACAGCTTACTTAAAACATCAAAACTCAACTCAACTAAATTCTTAACTTATTAACTGTCCCAAAGGATCACCCATAGATATTCATTGTGTAGCTAACTTGACCATGTTTTCTAATCTTAAAGGTAAGTTTAGCTAATTTGCATTCTTCTAGCTACTTTGCTAATGAAATCAGGGTCACAAACAGGGACTATGATCAAATCTTTTAAAAAAAAAAAAATCCTACTGACATTTTTTAAAAGTATTGTTGTCTATGAGTTAACTACAGTGAGAAGAACAATGGTAATTGAAGTATTAATAAAACAATATTTCTATTGCCATTAAAGAAAAAAAAAAAAAAAAGAGTGAGTCACAAAAGAAAGCCTGAATACCTAAGGCTTGAAGAAGAAGAAGAAGAAGAAGAAGAAGAAGAAGAAGAAGCCATTTTAAAGCTAGTTTAGAAAAGGAGAAGAAAGATTGCTTGTGACTGATGGGCTACAGAAGGAACCACAGGGATTTTGCTACGGTCCTCAAGCTGTGGTACATTGTGTGTTTTTGTTGAAATATGGTAGTACGAAAATCTGTTTTTTAACTTATTATTATGCTAAGGTGCCATCAGATCCACTCTTCTGAAGCCATGATCTAAATGATAAAGATGACCAATTAGTAAATTTTCCCATTAGTTTACCAAGCTAAAGGAATAAAAACAATTATCAATGTGAAATTTGTTCAGTTACTATTACTTTTATACAGTGGATGACTCTATGTCCAAATCTCAAAGGGAAATATTTCCTTTCTTCTAAGGTGGGAAAAACTAGAGCCATGGTTTTTTAGCCTTAAAAAAAATATTTTGTGTGATTGTCCAATTTTAGAAAGTGTGTATATTTAGATTATTTGATCATTGTTGATGAGTTAGAAACATCAATTAAATAGAAATACTCTGAAATATAAAATAGCTTACTTATATGTTTATTATTAAAAATAATGTCCCCAATAAAATAAAATGCTTTAATTTCATGTTGTAAAGATATAAGTAATCAATTTATACTTAAGTAAAGCATTTTGAAAACCTCTCCTAAGTAATGAATTTACTCATTAAAATATTCTTTCTTAATGAAGAGAGTTCATCTGATTAAAAGTGTGCATTAAAACACTGTGAGGCTGTCTTCTTTTCTTATCACACCAGCTCTGTCCTATACCTCTTCTTTATGGCAGGTCTCATGGTGTCTGTCAACCTTTTATTTATCCAGTTGTTAGGTAGGAAGTTAGCAGGGGAGCCTGGCTGAAAGGGATGCATACTGATCTCTAAACTCCATAGCAGACACACCCAGGAGAGTTCAGAGATATGCTTCAAAATAACCACAGAGACTTTTCGCCCCCTGCACATGTGCCCTAGGCACACAGTGGATACAAAATAACCACAGGGGCCTCTCAAAGTAACCTTAAGCCAGTCAAGGGCTCATGAGTATTCTACATCTAATTATAACAGACTGAACCATGGGAAGACATATGGGAAGATACAAACAACACAGCCTGCTGTTGTACAACTTGAAATTATGCAACTTGAAATTGTCACTTGTCCTTGAGTGTATGCCCATTTTCATTCCCTTTCATTACTGGTGGTGGGTACAAGCTCTACTTTGCACTGGGAAGAACTAAAAGGAGGAGACCGGAAGTCTAACAGGTTGAAGCCAAGCATGATTGATAGGAAGGATAAGGAGGACTCCTTTGGAAGTGTCTAATAAGAGACCTGTCTGCTTGAGTTGAACTGAGTTGTAACTGGTCTGTTGTTCTATACCTTTCGGTCCATCACTCTGAATTTTTGTTGCAATGAGATAAGAACCAAGGAAGAGAAATAAACTGACCTGACATAATCATACCTGGTAGCCTATAAAATAATTGACCTCACATTGGATCACTGTGTCTATATAGGGGTTGCTCTGGAGTCTTTTTGAACACTTTTTCTTTTTTTTTTCCTGAGCGTAGGCTAAGTGTTATGATTTGAATGCTTTTGTCCTGTCAAAATTCATATGTTGAAATGTTAATAGCCCTTCCCCCATCTAAAGGTGTGGAGGTAGGGCCTTTGAGAGATGAGACCTTACAACTGAAACTAGTTCCCTTATAAGAGATCAGAGACCAAGCTCACTCTCTTTCTGCCATATTTTGATACACTAGGAAGTCAGCATCTGCAACTTGGGAGAAGATCCAAACTAGAACTTAATGATCCTGCACCATGATAAACAATCTCCAAACTCCAGAAATGTGAGAAATCATTTGTTTTGTTAATAAGTCACCCAGTTTATGGTATTTTGTTATAGTAGCCTCTAAGTTGTCATGGATTCAAGAAAGACTTACAAGGAAATGTTATTACTACTGTTAATAGGTATAACATTTATTGAACACCTGTTAAAATATCAGGCTCTGTGCTAAGGGCTTTATGAAGAACACTCTTTTAATCCATTCTGAAACCCTACAGAGTAAGATTTATTATTAATGTTTCTCTTTTAATTTTTATTTCCTTCAGAAAGAGACTTAATTTTGCCTAAGGGAGAAACATAATTACATATTGGTAATAATCATATGAGAAAATTTATAGTCATATTACCAAATATATTTTCAGTTCACAAATCTTATAAATCACATATAGACAAACACAGAAAAATGGTGAAGATTCAGCTTGTTAGCGTAACAACTGTGACATCTCTGTTTCCCTGGAAACCAGTAGTGATTACAAGCACAGAGAATAATAATAAAGACCTCTTTCTTGAACATAGATGTTTGAATTTTGTTAGATCATCTCAAAAAATCATTTGAAAGCAAAATATTTCTCTAATGTAGATAGAAGAGCAAAACAGTAACAAAAATAATTTTGATCTATTTCCTTTTCAACCTTGCTCAAGAAATCAACCTGTAAAACACATGTGCACTAGTCATGCTAGTTGACTTAAACCACCATTAGCGGAGAAAATGCAGCAAATTCAACCAAAGTTCTATACATAATAGAAAAATATATATGAAGCAAAAAGCCAGCAAAGAAAATGCAGATTTTTAGATAATGAAAATTAACTCATAATAGCCCCAAACAATTATAGTAAATAATTATTATCATTTTGTAATACTCTTGAAATACTCCAGTCAGAAACCCTGAGTGATTGCTCTGAATACTTGGACAAACAATTCAATCTTAGTTTCAGTTTCCTTTCTTATTATTGAGCATTAATACCTTCTGTGGCTATATCACAGTTATGGCGTGATTGTGAAATAATTAATGAATGAATAAACTCTGAGAATTGGATAGATCTTTGCAAGTGAGAGAATCTTATAAACATAATAGCCTGAGCCAAAAGAGCAGACCATCAGATGCTGAGATAGGATAGTGGGACAAGAGACTCTAACCCAACACTCAGTCACACACAATAGGGGCTATACTTTGTGTTTACTTACCAATTAGCCTGTATTGAGGTAAGCCTGTAGAGTTAGATTATTTATTTGACTTTTTTCACAACCAAAAGTTAAAGTAGAATGACTTTCCAAGTAACTTAACTTTTTGAGGATAACAGAGAAAAATATCATTCCTGGTTTTCAATACTCCACTTGTGGAAGACATGGCAATGTAACTGATACTGCTAAAACTAAACAAGAAACGATGTTATTTGGGATCTTCTTTAAGAACTTTTATTTGCATGGCTGATACTTCAAGAATTCAAGATAATTAGATTCATGAAATAGCATAGCAACAGCACCCAGTTTCAGCATTCTGACAGGCCCATTTATAAAACCTGCCCAGGCAGAAAGCCAAGTTGGTGAAAATGACAGTTTAGTATTCTTCTCTTAAAGTAAAGGAAATATCCTTAGAAACTTGAATCCATCTGTCTTCTTTTGAGCAGAGAGTGTATTAGTCTTTTTATTTTATTAAAATGAGCACAAATTGAATATTTATAAATTGATTTTCTCTATTCAGTCTTGGTTTGAAACTTAACTTCCTACAACATTTTAATGGGCATTTTCTGAGTCTGAATCTCTTAGCAATGCCTTCTAAATGTAGCTCTCACCTTTATGACAGTAAAGAAAGTGGGTGCTATCTAGTAAAAACTTAAAGAAAATGTAGCGTCTGCTGATAAGTATAAGAAAATAGCAATGACAACTACTTTTTAATCACTAAATTCTAAGATTTTCAGCTTTAGCATAATAGTAGCTCTTTGTTTTAAATATAGTCATATATGTAGAGGCAACTTAAGTGCCAATTGATAGAGGAATGGATAAAGAAAATGTGATACGTAAATACAGTGGAGTATTATTCAGTCATTAAAAAGAAAGGACTAATGCCATTTGCAGCAACATGAATGAACCTAGAGATAAACATTGAAATAAGCCAGACAGAGAAGGAAAAATATCATATGACATCCCTTATATGTAGAATCTAAAAAAAAAAAAGAAAAGAAAAGATAGAATTGAACTTACAAAACAGAAAGATTCACAGGTTTAAAAATGAACTTACAGCTTCTTGGGGGAATGAATAGTTAGGGTGTCTGAGATTGACATGTACACACTGCAATATTTAAAACAGATAACCAACAAGGACCTACTGTATAGCACATGAAACTCTGTTTAAAGTTGTGTGGCAGCCTGGATAGGAGAGGGGTTGGAGGGAAAATGGATACATGTATATATATGGCTGAGTCCCTTTGCTGTTCACTTGAAGCTATCACAACACTGTTAATCAGCTATACCCCAGTACAAAATAAAAAATTTTAAATACATTAAAATATATAAAGTCATAGAATCAACTGTTCCATTTTTTAATATATTTCTATCTCTCCCTGTCTTCCTCCAGAATTTATTGAGCACCTACTGTGTGCAAGGCATTGGACCAGGAATAGATATATAAATATACCGTACACTAATATCAAAAAACTTTGTTTGACTTCTCTAAAGTACAGAGTGTGGCAAGAATGAAGGAGTTTGACTTCTGAGTGTAGGTCATAAAAGACAGCACTGGTATATAAATAGAAGATAGCAGCTGTTTTGGATAGCTTATTCTACCATGTGGTCATTAGTGCTTAAAAGCATCATTTTGGAATCCTCCTTCTAGCTTATGAGCCTCAGGACCCCACCTGGAACCTGCCCACCAGCTTGTAAACACCAGTGCTGGGCAGCCTCAGGGCAAGCAACTAACTGAGTAGGGATACAGCCCTGTCTATCAGCAGATAGGCTGCCTCCTGAGTCCACAGGCACCCCTGGACACAATTACACTTGTTAGAGGACCCAGGAGCTGACCCCACACATGAAGGCACAGGCACTAGACCTGGGACACCAGGGTCTTGCAAGTAGACATCTTGAGACCCAGCTGTATTTACCAGTGGGCAGGTGCCAGCCCCAGAGTGCCCCGGTCTGCAGCCACACCCACCAGTGAGTCTGCTCTAGGCTTGGGAAAAGCCTCACCCACTGGTGAACAACCACTAGCCCCAAGACAACTGTAGCCCTTCAATCTGTTGTGACAGGACTCAACTTGCTACTAACAGGCTAGTACCAGCCCTGGGACCCAATCTCTTGGACCTTGATTCCACCCACCAATTAGCCAACACTATCTATGCTCAGGACCTCCCAGAGTTCCATAGCCAGTCATATGATGAACTGGTCCTACCAACCAGTGGCGGGCAGCATCCACACAAGGCAAGGCTGGGCAGGCAAGTTGGACTAGGGGCCAGGCATATCTAGCAGACCATCCACAGTAGACCTTCAAACTTCCACAACAGAAGGACCATGCAGCCCACATAGGAGGCATACCTAGAGCATATAACTCTGGTGACCCAAGCAGAGTGTGCAACTGAGACATATAGGACATCTCCTATAGGAGGCCACTTCTCCAGGTCAGCAAATGTAACCAGTCTATGAGATACACATAAATAAATAATTGGAAGTTAGGCAAAATGGGAGAACAAAGGAACACATTCCAATTGAAAAGACATATTAAAACTCCCAAAAAAACTAAATAAACTGGAGATAAGCAACCTACCCAAGAAAGAGTTCAAGGTAATGATCCTTAAAATGGCAAAAGAAGCAGGCAGAAGAATGGATGAACAAAGGAAGAAGTAAAGGTTTTTAACAAGGATGAGAAACTACAAACAACAACCAGTGATGAAGAATACATTGCTACAATGAAAAATCCACTAAACAGAATTAAGAAAATACTAAATGATACCAAGAAACTGATGAGTGAGCTGAAAGATAGAGGAGTGGAAAATCACTGTAGCTGAACAGAAAAGAAGGAAAAGAAATGAGAAGAAATTAAGAGCCCCCTGAAACAACATCAAGTATCATAGGGGCCCCAGAATGGGAAGGAAGGGGCAGAGAAGATATCTGAAGATATAATAGCTGAAAACGTCCTTAATCTGGGAAAGGAAACAAGCATCCAAGTCTAGGAAATCAACCAAAAGATGACTACATACAACATACTGTAAATAAAATGGCCAAAATTAAAGACAGAGAATAGTAGAGGTAGCACTTTTAAAGCAGTAAGTTACATAAAAGAGAACTCTAATAAGGCTATCAACTAACTTTTCAGGAGAAACTTTTCAGGCCAGAAGGGAGTGGCATTATATATTTAGAATCATGGAAGGGAAAAGCCTATATCCAACAGCATTGGTGTGGCAAGGCTCTCATTCAGAGAAGATGGAGAGATCAAAAGATTTACAGACAACTGAAAGCTAAAAGAGATCAAAACTATCAAATCAACTTTACAAAAAATTCTAAAGGGACTTACTTATTTAAGCAAGATATAAGAGGTTGCAACTAGAAACATGAAAACTATGAAACAAAAAACTCATTAGTAAAGGCTAATATATAGTAAAGGTAGTAAATCAACCATGTACAAAGCTAGCAGGAAGGTTAAAACAAAAGCTAGTAAAATCATCTATATCCAGAACTGGCAGTGAATGGATAAAATAAACAAATAGATGAAAAATACACAAATATCATGTAAAAATAATAAAAAATAGAACAGAGAGAAAAAAGTGGGATTATTAAAATGCATTCAAAATTAAGAAATCAACAAGTTAAAACAGTTTAGCTCAGTTTCTCAGTCATGTCTGACTTTTAGTGACCCCATGGAATGCAGCATGCCAGGCTCCCCTGTCCATCACCAACTCCTGGAGCTTACTCAAATTTGAGTCCATTGAGTCAGAGATGCCATCCAACCATCTCTGCCTCTGTTGTCCCCTGTCCTCCTGCCTTCAATCTTTCCCAGCATCAGGGTCTTTTCCAATGAGTCAGTTCTTCTCATCAGGTGGCCAAAGTATTGTAGTTTCAGCTTCAACATCAGTCCTTCCAATGAGTATTCAGGACTGATTTCATTTAGGATGGACTGGTTGAATCTCCTTGCAGTCCCAGGAACTCTCAAAAGTCTTCTCCAACACCACAATTCAAAAGCACCAATTATTTGGTGCTCAGCTTTCTTTATAGCCCAACTCTCACATCCATACATGACTATTGAAAAAACCATAGCTTTGACTAGACAGAAATTTGTTGGCTAAGTAATGTCTCTGCTTTTTAATATGCAGTTGAGGTTGGTCATTACTTTTTTTCCAAGAAGTAAACATATTTCCCAACCCCAAAGAATGCTCAAACTACCACACAATTTCACTCATCTCACATGCTAGTAAAGTAATGCTTAAAGTTCTCCAAGCCAGGCTTCAGCAGTACATGAACCACGAACTTCCAGATGTTCAAGCTGGATTTAGAAAAGGTAGAGTACACCCATGGCTGATTCACGTCAATGTATGGCGAAAACCACTACAATATTGTAAAGTAATTAGCCTCCAATTAAAATAATTAATTTTAAAAAATACAAAAGGCAGAGGAACCAGAGATAAAATTGCCAACATCTCTTGGATCATCAAAAAAGCAAGAGAGTTCCAGAAAAAATATCTACTTCTGCTTTATTGTCTATGCCAAAGTCTCTGACTGTGTGGGTCACAACAAACTGAAAAATTGTTAAAGAGATGTGAGTAACAGACCACCTGACCTGCCTCCTAAGCAATCTGTATACAGGTCAAGAAGCAAAAAAATGGCATAATCAGATTTGTATTTTTTAAAATTACTTGAACTGTAATATATACAGTGAGTTGGTGGAATATGATGCAGCAGTTAGAAGAAAGAGACTAGATTGTAAACACTGAAATGTAGATAGATCTCTATATACCATAATACTGAATGAAAAAAGAAAAGACACAATGCACTCCATAGCAAAATAGCATTTATATAATGATGATTTGAGCAGAACACACACATGTTGGATACATTTTAAACACCACGTATGGTTTCTCTTGAAAGAATTCATAGAAATGGTGATAGGGAGAGGAGCTAAAAGAACAAATAACTGAATAAAACAATACTGAGGGTTCACATAAACCACTGATGATAGTAGGCTAGAAAATTATGGGTATGATTAACAGGGAACCCTGTAACTGAGTTCCTCCTTTGGCATGCTCATAGGGAATAGTATCTGAGATGAATCTTAGTTGATTGGGGTTTCCCTGATAGCTCAGTTGGTAAAGAATCCGCCTGCAATGCAGGAGATCCTGGTTGGATTCCTGGGTTGGGAAAATCTGCTGAATAAAAGATAGATTACCCACTCCAGTATTCTTGGGCTTCCCTCTGGCTCAGCTGGTAAAGAATCTGCCTGCAACGCGGGAGACCTGGGTTCTATCCCTTGGTTGGGAAGATCCCCTGGAGAAGGGAAAGGCTACCCACTCCAGTATTCTGGACTGGAGAATTCCATGGACTGTGTAGTCCATGGGTTCACAGAGAGTCAGACACAACTGAGTGACTTTAACTTAGTGGAAAATTAGGACAGAAAATATGAAAAGTGTTATTTTAGGAACATAATGAATAAAGCAAATATTTGCAAAATCCAAAAAATCTTTGAGAATAGGGCTTCTGTTTAGTTTGCCTAGAACATAATTGCAATATAAATAAGGTGAAGAAAAATATTGAAAATAGGGTGAATGTAGATATTGATAATTTTGCATGCCCTAACGAGTTGAACTTCTGTTTAGTGATAAATTGCATACCACTGATTTATAAACAGAAAAATGATTGAAAATTTAGAAGGAATATGTTAGATTCAAAAATAACATAAAACAGACTGAATAGAGAGTGGATGGGGAGAAATTGAAAATAGAGATACCAGGTAAAATATTCACATAGTAGTTTAGGAAAACTTAACTAGACAGAAAACTAACACAGAAGTCCAAAATAAAGATTATAAGGACTTAACCATTTATTTTGAGGAATAATGGGAAAAATCAGAAGTGAGACTATGTGAATACCATCATCAGACTTGGTTAAAAAGAGGAAGTGTTGAGGTGAGGAAAATGACTAAGCTAAAGAACTCACTGATAACTCATGGAATCATTGATAACCAAGGGAACTTAAATCTCTTTAAAAGAAAAGATGGAAACTCTATTTTGCACATATTGACTCTATAGTACTAGAAAAAAATTCAGGTAAATGTACTTAAAGGAAAAGGGAAAAGGATGAGAGTTAATGAACCAGAGATGGACAGGACAAATATGAGAGATTATGAAAGATAATTCATAAAATCTTTGGAATACAGCAAACATGGGTTTAAATTGGTGGTGACAATTTTGCTTTGTGCATTATAGCCATTTTAAAAATTTTAATTAGTTTATCCACTTAATAAATAAAGTTCACTTTAGCACTTATTAAATGCAGGACAACACCAGGAACTGAGAATGCAGGAGTAAAAATAAAAGTCACTTTCATAGTTGGAGGATTTTGCATTCAGTATTTATTGAGCACCCCCTTCACTGTGTAAAAGGACTGGACATGGATAGATGAGTAAGATTTGCCCTGTGCTGTGTTATGGGTGCAAATACAGTACTAGAGCCCTGGAGAAGGAAGTGGCAACCTACTCCGGTATTCTTGCCTGGAAAAATCCCATGGACAGTAGAGTCTGAGAAGCTACAGTCCATGGAGTCACAGAGTCATTCATGACTTAACTGAACAGCAACAGCAAGAGTGCTAGGGACATCTGGATAAAGGAAGCTCTACATGGAACAACAGGCTGATTCAAAATTGGGAAAGGAGTATGTCAAGGCTGTATATTGTTACCCTGCTTATTTAACTTATACGCAGAGTACATCATGAGAAACGCTGGGCTGGATGAAGCACAAGCTGGAATCAAGATTGCCAGGAGAAATATCAACAACCTTGTATATGCAAATAACACTATTCTCATGGCAGAAAGAAAAGAGGAACTAAAGAGCCTCTTGATGAAAGTGAAAGAGGAGAGTTGGGAAAAGTTGGCTTAAAGTTCAGCATTCAGAAAACTAAGATCATGGCATTCGGTTCCATTGCTCCATGACAAATATATGGGGAAGCAATAGAAACAGTCACAGACTTTATTTTCTTGGGCTCCAAAATCACTGAGGATGGTGACAGCAACCATGATGCTTGCTCCTTGGGGGGGAAAAAAAAAAGCTATGAAAAACCTAGGCAGTGTATTAAAAAGCAGATATATCACTTTGCCGACAAATGTCCATATAGTCAAAGCTATGATTTTTCCACAAGTTATATATGGATGTGAGAGTTGGACCATAAAGAAGGCTGAGCACCAAAGAATTGATGCTTTTGAACTGTGGTACTGGAGAAGGCTCTTGAGAGTCCCTTGGACTGCAAAGAGATGAAACCAGTCAATCCTAAAGGAAATCAATCCTGAATACTCATTGGAAGTACTGATGCTGAAGCTGTAGCTCTAACACTTCGGCTACTACCTGATGTGAAGAGCTGATTCATTGGAAAAGATGCTGATGCTGGAAACGATTGAGGACAGAAGCAGAAGGGGGCAACAGAGAATAAGTTGATTGGAGGGCATCATAGACTCAATGGACTTGAGTTTGAGCAAACTCTGTAAGATGGTGAAGGACAGGGAAGCCTGGCGTGCTGTAGTCCATGGAGTCACAAAAAGTCAGACATGACTGAGTGAACAACAACAACAGACAATACTGGAGATGGACTTTGGGGAATGATTAATTGCTCTTTTTAGATTTCCTTCACATTTAGGGCACCAGAGAGCACCTAGTTCCCTGTGCTACATAGTATGCTCTCATTTGTTATGTATTTTATACATACCCCCCCCTTCCCCCTTGGTATCCATACATTTGTTCTCTATGTCTGTGTCTCTATTTCTGCTTTGCAAATAAGATCATCTTTACCATTTTTTTTTCTAGATTTCTTGCATATGTGTTAATATACAATACTTGCTTTACTGTTTTTGTCTTCATTCTGATGACAGTTTCTAAGTCCATCCACATCTCTGAGAATTACTTAATTTCATTCCTTTTTATGGCTGAGTGAGTGAGTACAGTCGCTCAGTTGTGTCCAACTCTTTGCAACACCATGGACTGTAGCCTACCATACTCCTCTGTCCATGGGGTTTCCCAGGCAAGAGTACTGGAGTGGGTTGCCATTTCCTTCTCCATTTATGGCTGAGCAATGCTCTATTGTAATGGTGGTTGGCTTACATGCAATTAACCCTGCTAGAGGGGCTTCCTCAGTGGTAAGGAATCTGCCTGCCAAACGCAGGAGACATGGGTTCAATCCCCTGGTTTGGAAGATCCCCTGGAGAAGGAAATGGCAACCTACTCCAGTACTCTTGCCTGAGAAATTCCCTGGATGAAGGATCCTGTTGGGCTACTGTCCATGGGGTCACAAAGAGTTGGACATAACTGAGAGACTAAGAACACACACACACACACACACACACACACACACGTACACACACACACACAGTGGAAGAACAAAAGTATTCCTTGAGAATATTGATTTTTCAAGAGTACAAATGGTGTGAGCAGTTGTGTTTGCCAAACAAAACACATGATTTCTAACACATTATGACTAATTTGGGCAAAAATATTCTCTAAAGATAAGGAAATGGATTCAAGAAACAGGTTAAAACAAAAGTCCTCTGTCAGTTAATTTTTCAACAATATTATAAAGGTTAGTAAACATTCCTCTTTGACAAAAAAGGGTTTCACTTTCTCAGACACTAACGAATATAAATACACAAGCAAAACTTTATTACTTAGATTCATAGTGTTTGATATTCATATTCTCTAAAGGATTTAAATTTTAGCTGAATTTAAAACTAACAGTCAATATTTAAGAATTAAATACCATTCTCCAAATCAAGTGCTTTAGTTTGAATACCATGCATTGTTCTTCGGAAGAAAACAGGAATTTCATTTTCTGTTTAATATCTACTTTTTCCTACTTATCAGTGTTAATAGCTTATCAAAGAGTCAAGGGCACCCTGCTTTTCTATCCATGCAAATAAGATTCAAATATGCTCAATAAGTTTCTAAAACTTAAATAAGTCATTAATTTGAAAAACATGAGAATTAATGCCAAGGAATTTGGAGTTAATGTCAAAGACATTTTAAAATTGTTCCCAATTAAGCTTTGATTATTAATACCTAGAAAGTGCCTAAGGCAGCTAATTTTAACTATGAACCATAATTTACACAATAAGAACACAACTTGTCAACTTCATAATTGTATTTCTAGCATAATTTTGACTAAAAAACTAACATTTCTTTAGTTTATAATATGACTATATTAGACAGCAAATGTGGCTCAAATTAAATATGCCAGTGAAGTATGTTTAATCATCTCACTAAATCCTATCCAGTTCATATTATGTTTGTGAACAGTAGTTTGTCCCCCTTCTCTACAAGCATGGTGTTTAAAAAAATTAAAGCATATTTAATTTAATTAATGTACTCATTATCTACATGTGTAGGTCAATATTTTCCATTTATTTTTAAAAGTTTTAGCTGTACCTGTCCCCACAATTACATATTTATCTTATGCCTCGTATGTTTAAAGGTTATTTATCAATATCAAATTCCAGTTGATCATCCTTTAAATATACAGTGCATTTGGGTATAGAAACATGTCAGCAATCTATGAGCTTGATAAGCTCATAATGTGTAAAATATATTTTATTTGAATTTAAAATTATATAATCACTATAGTGAATGGATCATTTCTGATCTAAGTGTTTTACTTCTTTCTTTTGTAGATGAAAACAATCAGTTATATGTATTACACACCTTCTCTTCTCCCAACTTTTTATAACCCCTCTTATATCAGGTTCTCCATCCTACCACTCCACCAAAAATGCTCTTGTCTATACCAACAATATATTATTATATTAACAATGGCCTTCACCTTACTAAATACACTGTTGAATTGTCAAGCCTCATCTTTCTTGATCTATCAGCAGCATATGATAGAGTTTATATTACCCTCTTTAAAATACTTTCTTCAGTTCACTTAGATTCTAAATCCTTATATTTTCCTGAATTTTTTATAATTGTCTAGCTGAGGCTTCCTCATCTCTCTGATGACTAACTTTTAAGATGATGCAGGTCTCTTCATTCTCAAATTTTGTTTGTTTGTTTCTCTCTATATATTCACCCTTGTTATTTTATTTACTCCATATACCTACATATGGGCTTCCAAGGGTGTCTCAGTGGTGGGAAATTGCCTGCAATGCAGAAGACATGATTTGATCCCTAGGTAAGGAAGATCCATTCTTGCCTGGAGAATTCAATGGACTGAGGACTCTGGCATGCTACAGTTCATAGGGTTGCAAAGAGTCAGATATGACTGAGTGAGTGAGCACCCATACCTACATATATATATATATGTAAATACATTTGATAATTTTCAGATTCATATTTCTATTCTTGAACTCCAAATATATATATCAACTATGTATTTAACATCTCCACTTTTCTGTCTAGCAGAAGTCTCAAACTTACCATTTCATAATAAGCTTTTGCTGTTTTCTTTTACCTTTCCCTCAAATAAAGCTTCTAGTTGTCTTCCTTGTCTGTAAAAGACAATTTGGTTCCTCTATTTTGTCAGATAAATTCTTTGGAAGCATCACTGACACTAAGATTTCTCTAAAATGACATATCTAATCAATTTAAGAACTACACCTAATTTAAAAAAAATAGAAAACCTGACCTTTTCTTATCTCCTCTATTTCTACATATCTGATACAAAACAGAACCATCTTCAGGATTTTTGTAATTTGTTTCACTCCATTTTCTTCTTCATCCTCTATTTTGTTCTGCTTTCAAGTCAGTTGAGTTCAGTTCAGTTCAGTTGCTCAGTCATGTCTGACTCTCTGCAACCTCATGAACCACAGCACACCAGGCCTCCCTGTCCATCACCAACTCCCGGAGTTCACCCAAACCCACATCCACTGAGTTGGTGATGCCATCTAACCACCTCATCCTCTGTCGTCCCCTTCTCCTCCTGCCCTCAATCTTTCCCAGCATCAGGGTCTTTTCAAATGAGTCAGCTCTCCCCATCAGGTGGCCAAAGTATTGGAGTTTCACCTTCAGCATCAGTCCTTCCAGTGAACACCCAGGACTGATCTCCTTTAGGATGGACTGGTTGGATCTGCTTGCAGTCCAAGGGACTCTCAAGAGTCTTCTCCAACACCGCAGTTCAAAATCATCAATTCTTCTGTGCTCTGCTTTCTTTATAGTCCAGCTCTCACATCCATACATGACTACTGGAAGAACCATGGCCTTGACTAGACGGACCTTGGTTGACAAAGTAATGTCTCTACTTTTTGATATGCTGTCTAGGTTGGTCATAACTTTCCTTCCAAGGAGTAAGCATCTTTTAATTTCATGGCTGCAGTCACCATCTGCAATGATTTTGGAGCCCAAAAAAATAAAGTCAGTTATTCTTCTAAAATTAGTCAGATGCTGCTGCTGCTCCACTTCAAAACCTCAAGTGACTCCAGAGTTTGTTCAGTTAAGCTAAGGTCCATGCAGTGATCTCAACTTCTCCCACTCTTCCTTAATTTCAGTATTCGCCAACTTCACTCCAGGCTCACTCCCACCAGATACACACTGTGTATTGGCTCTCCCCCTTCTGCCTGGAATGCCTTCCCCAAGATATCAACATGCTCTACTCTTTACTTTTTTCAGGTCTTTGTTCAGCGTCTGGCTGGACCAGAGTCAAAGATACCACTCCCGCAGTAGCTAAAGCGATAAGGACAGATTTTAATCAGTAATATACTATTACAATAGAGAATGGGGTGCAGTGTGAACTGAACTCAGCTTTGATTTGTTTAGAGCTGACTGAGCACTTCAAAAGCAGAATGGGGGCAGAGATGGTGGTGGGGTGAGAGGGGCGTCAGTAGAGTCAGGGAAGTTAAAAATTACAAGAAATTGGAAGGAAGCGACAGTCCATGTGAAACTCATCTGTGTTTGCTAACTGACACTTACAGAGCATAGGCTCCCACCCTCTCACAAAGACTGGAAAGCAGGGTCACATTCTTCAGGTCTTGGTTGGAAGGAATAGTAAATTCTTTCCGTAACCATGAGTTTTCTTAGGCAGGCACTTGAAGAGAGGCTAGAGTCACCTAAGGATGAGGCCTTGAGAATATTAGTAGCTATGTTAGTGTTTCGTTTAAGCATTTAGAGGCCAAAGTTGGGGCTGAGTCAAAAAGAGGGCTCAGAGGAACCTAGCTAAAGATTGGTGAATAAGATAATCTTGCTATTGGTACTCTTTTTCACCTAGGGATGATTATTATCCATTACTGAAGCAAGATACTTCTGAATATTCTAATCCCTAAAATGTCTACCTGGAAACTCTCTCAAGGACTGGGAAATCACTGGACTCACCTCTTTTTTTTTTTTCTGAGCCACTCACGGATCACTGTCCTCAAGTTTCATATGTCCTGTCTTGAAATTATTATTTTGTATACTGTGTTTTGTGTATGTTTCAGGGAAGAGACTAAATTCAGTTTCTGTTAGTCTATCTTTACTCCAATTGTTGTTCTTAAATCTCTTCCAGGTGATATTATTCTAGCTGGTTCCACATTCTCTCTCTTTTTTTTTTTAAATATATTTTTTCACCCTTTGATTATTTTCATTTCTGTACATCTACATATTTAAAATTGGTTTCTTGTAGACAATGTAAAGCTATTATATATTTATCCCCAATCTTACAATCATTGCCATTTAATTAGCATGTTCAACTTTGTTGGCATTATTGAATATCTATTTATCAGTTTTTTCTGGTCATTTTCTACTTACTCCATGAATTCTGTGTACTTGTTAACTTTTTTTCTGCCTGGTTTTGAATTGGTGAATTTTTATTCAATGGTTTCATTTCATCTCTGTTATAGGATTATTAGTTACACCACTGCCTAAATTTTTTGGTTATTGCCCTACAAATTACAATATGCATCTTTAGTGTATTACTGCCTAACTTTAAAAATACATTATACTATCTTATTCACAATAGGAAACTTACATTTTTAATTTCTGTCTCCGAATGTTTCATGGTGTTGTCATATCATTTTCATTTACATTCATTAAAAACATTTTACTACTGTACTATTTACAGTTTTAAAAAATTAGCTATTATTTCAAGCAATTGATGAGAAGAAAAATGTCTTTTATATTACCTTTATTTTAATCACTTTTAAAATCTCAATTCTTTGTGTAGATCTGAATATCTGATATCTGATGTCTTCTGCCTGAATAATGGATTTTTACATATACATTATGCAAACCTGCTGAAAAATCTGTTAGATTTATCTGTCAGAAAAATATGTATTTCACTTTCATTTAAAATAGCTAATATAATTTATTTTTTATAACAGTTTTATATTTCAAAAGCAATTGCAAAGATACTACAATGAGCTCTTAAATATCTCACACCTGGTTTCTTATTAACATATTAATTAGTGTAACATATTTGGTACAACTAAGAGCCAAATATCAATACAATATTACTAGATAAATTCTATGATTTATTCATATTGTCTTAATTTTTACCTAGTGTCTTTTTCTGTTTCAGGATTCAATGTAGAATATCCAGAATATCACACTGCATTTAGTTGCCATGCCTCCTTGGTTATGACTTGTTTTTTTCATACTTTTCTTTGTGATCACCTTGAAAGTTTGAAGGAATACTTTTTTTTTTGCTTCTGTAAGATGTAAAAGACTTTTATTTCATAATAAGAATATACATATCATGAAGTATATATTACAAATTTTTATTTCAGATTATATATACATATATATATATATATACACACACACACATATGTAATGAAGTAAGTACTCTGGATCTTTAAAATTAGTTTAAGTATTTGACTATGACATGGAATGTCTGATTAATTTTGACAAACTGAAAATTATACATAGTATAGTTGACAGATCACATATTAAACTCAATAGAATAATATATCATTTGTATTTAATAATAGAATGAAATAAATCTAACCCTTCAACATTTCTTACATAATCCATGAGAAAGTACTATACAGAGGATGCTAAGCAATGTTCACCATTTAAAGTCATGATATGGTATATCCTTTCAAGTCCTTCACATATAGTTAAAAAGGAGAAATATATATAAACAAATGATTATACCAGAGTAGAGTGATTCCATATTAGAAGTTAAGAATCCTAATGGCAGGAAGTGAAGAGGAACTAAAGAGACTTTTGATGAAGGTGAAAAAAGAAAGTGAAAAAGCTGGCTTAAAACTCAACATTCAAAAACCACAATCATGCATTTGGTCCCATCACTTCATGGCAAATAGATGGCGAAAAATGGAAACTACCAGACGTTATTTTGTTGGGCTCCAAAATCATGTGGATGGTGACTGCAGCCATGAAATACAAGGTTGACATTGCTTAAATGAGACTGAGAAGCTGATGCAAAATCAGGGTTACACATGTAGCCTTACACTCCTGCAGAAGATATCTTTTTCAGTTTCCTCTCTGATGGGCTCATATTCTCTCATAGCTCAGTGTATCTTACCTTTGTAGAGCCGAGCATTTGTCATCTAGTTTCAGTCCCAGTACTGCTGAATGGCCCGAGCCAGAAGGCACAATAGCACATTGGAAAGTAATTTTCAAACCACTTTTTATTCAAAGTCGAAGAAGGGAGAACATCACTAGATTCTTTGTTCACCTCTTCTTTTTAATGTCATCTACAGGTGATAGCTGAAGCTCTGAGGAATACAGGTAAGAGGATTTATTAAGTGTAAGAGGACATGATGTTATAACAGCTCTATGTCAACTTTTAGCAGGTATGTTGCTACCCTCTAGGCTGGAGCTATTCAAGATTTGGTTCTCTTCCAAGTAGAAAGTGGATTAAGCACTTTCCAGACTTGGGCAAAGATTGTGTTATTATAGCATCTGGTTTCCAAATCAGTCTCTCATTGTTGTGATCTGAGCTGCTCAGCAGCATCCCCTGGGTGCAAGTCTGGATTCCTGACCCTCTTTCTGTATCCTGCCTTTTCAGTTTCTATGAATTTTCAGTTGTTTTATTTTCTGCTTTGTTTCCCTGAGTTTGTGTGCTTTATATTCATGCCACCCTTCCCTGAACTAAAAAGGAGAAAAGCAAAAAAGGAAAGATATATCCATCTGAATGCAGAGTTCCAAAGAATAGCAAGGAGATATAAGAAAGCCTTATTCAGAAACCAGTGCAATTAAATACAGGAAAGCAATAGAATGGGAAAGAGTAGAAATCCTTTCAAGAAAATTTGAGATACCAAGGGAATATTTCATGCAAAGATGGGCACAATAAAAGACAGAAAGAGTAAGGGCCTAACAAAAGCAGAAGATTTGAAGAATAGGTGGCAAGAATACACAGAAGAACTAGACAAAAAAGATCATGACCCAGATAATCATGATGGTGTGATCACTTACCTAGAGCCAGACATCCAGGAATGTGAAGTCAAGTGGGCCTTAGGAAGTATCACTATGAACAAAGCCAGTGGATGTGATGGAATTCCAGCTGAGCTATTTCAAGTCCTAAAAGATGATGCTGTGAAACTGCTGCACTCAATATGCCAGCAAATTTGGAAAACTCAACTGTGGTCACAGGACTGGAAAAGTTCAGGTTTCATCCCAATCCCAAAGAAAAGCAACGCCAAAGATTGTTCTAACGACTGCACAATTTCACTGCTCAAAATTCTCCAAGTGATTCTTCAATAGTATGTGAATCGAGAACTTCCAGATATTCAAGCTGGATTTAGAAAAGGCAGAGGAACCAGAAATCAAATTGCAAACATCCATTGGATCACAGAAAAAGCAAGATAATTCCAGAAAAATATCTACATCTGCTCCATTGACTATGCTAAAGCCTTTGACTGTGTGGATCACAACAAACTGTGGAAAATTCTTCAAGAGTTGGGGATGCCAGACCACCTTACCTGTCTCCTGAGAAATCTGTATGCAGGTCAAGAAGTAACAGAACAGGGCATGGAACAACAGACTGACAAATTGGGAAAGGAATACATCAAGGTAGTATATTGTCACCATGTATATTTAACTTATATGCAGAGTACATCATGCAAAATGCCAGGCTGGATGAAAAACAATCTAGAATCAAGGTTGTTGGGAGAAATAGCAACAACATCAAGTATGCAGATGACACCACCCTTATGGCAGAAAGCGAAGAGGAACCAAAGAGCCTTTTGATGAAAGTGAAAGACGAGAGTGAAAAGGCTGGCTTAAAACTCAACATTAAAAAAACTAAGATCATGGCATCCTGTCCCATCACTTCATGGCAAATAGATGGGGAAACAATGTAAACTGTGACAGACTTTATTGCCTTGGGCTCCAAAATCCCTGCAGATGGTGACTACAGCCATGATATTAAAAGACATTCGTTGCTTGGAAAAAATCTTTGACTAACCTAAACAGCATATTAAAATGCAGAGACATTATTTTGCCAGCAAATGCCCATCTAGTCAAAGCTATGGCTTTCCAGTAGTCACGTACAGATGTGAGTGTTGGACCATAGAGAAGGCTGAGCACCAAAGAATTGATGCTTTTGAGCTGTGTTGCTGGAGAAGACTCTTGAGAGTACCTTGAACAGCAAGGAGATCAAACCAGGCAATCCTAAAGGAAATCAGTCTTGAATATTCATTGGAAGGACTTATGCTGAAGCTGAAGCTCTCAAGAGTCCCTTGATGAAGGCAAAAAAAAGAGTGAAAAAGCTGGCTTAACACTCAACATTCAAAAAACTAAGATCATGGAATTTGGTCCCATCACTTCATTGCAAATAGATGAGGAAACAATGGAAACTGGAATATACTTTATTTTGGGAGGCTCCAGAATCACTGCATATGGTGACTACAGCCATGAAATTAAAAGATGTTTGCTCCTTGGAAGAAAAGTTATGACCAACCTAGACAGCATATTAAAAAGCAAAGACATTACTTTGCCAACAAAGGTCTATCTAGTCAAAGCTATGGTTTTTTTGGTGGTCATGTATGGATGTGAGATTTGGACTGTAAAGAAAGCTGAGCATTGAAGTATTGATGCTTTTGAACCGTTGTGTTGGAGAAGATGCTTGAGAGTCCCTTAGACTTCAAGGCGATCTAACTAGTCCCTAAAGGAAATCATTCCTGAATATTCATTGGAAGGACTGATGCTGAACCTGAAACTCCAACACCTTGGTCACATGATGTGAAGAACTGACTCATTGGAAAAGAGCCTGCTGCTTGGAAAAATTGAAGGCAGGAGGAGAAGGGGACAACAGAGGGTGAAATGGTTGGGTGGCATCACCAACCTGATATACATGAGTTTGAGCAAACTCCTGGAGTTGATGATGGACAGGGAAGCCTGGCGTGCAGCAGTCCATCCATGGGGTCACAAAGAGTATTACATGACTGAGTGGCTGAACTGGTACTGATTCCTGAACTGACCTAAAGAACATGGTACTCACCCATACGTAATCTCCACCGTAACACTAAGGTACTGCATAGTAGACAAGAGCACACTAGGCCAGTTTCCTACTTAGTCCCCATGATATTTCTATGATACCAATTCTAACAGAAGCTAGATTACAATGAAGAATGGGAATGTGGATAAAATAATGTCAGTTATTAGAGCCACAATTTCCTCTGAGTCACCAACTTCCTATTTCATTCTTCATATTTCCCGTGGAAGTATTCGGTTCCACTTCTTTTTTCTAACATAATGTTCCAAGTAAAGAAATCTACTACCTCTAAGAGAAATTATTTGGGGAAGTCATGGTATGTGCTGAGAGATGTCTGACCCCTAGGGAACTACTTTCCAAGTTGTGTTAATAAAATTATAAATATAAAATGCAGAAAGCCACAAACCCAGAAGTTTGATTTTGTATAATAACATCATCAAAGTTGCCTCTGGTTATATATTATACTGTACTACTAGTTACATTTTAAAAATTTGCTGAACATAAATGCAATGCAGGATATTACCTTCTCACTCAAACATTCCTCTCCTTTCTATGCAAAATTTCAAGTTTTTCTAGTGTCCCTCTTCCTAAATTTTGTTCCAAATTAAATACAAGGTTCAGCACATTCCACATTTGATATGCTATTTTTTAAAAAACATATATGACTATAATATTATAAAATGTTGAGGTGTTTAATAGCTTAATAGCAGTTACAGTTTTTTGTTTTCTTACTATCATGTAATTTTCAAAGCATGTTCTTTTTTTTTCTTCTTTTTTGATTCTCACATTTAAAAAAAGTGAAATCTAGGCGTGAGAGACTCCCAGGGCTACTAGGCTAAATTCTCTGGAGAAAGACACCTGTTAGTTTGCTAGAGGTCTAAGCCTAGCTGCTTGGAATAAACATACCTTGTTACTCTCCTTTCCTTTCCCCATAAGAGGGTCACTAGGTGAGCGCTTATTTATACAGGAGAATGGCTCCAGGAAATTGAATAGAAGGTTATAGTGGTGTTTGTTTGTAACCTTAGCTGAAGATTTCACATTTTACTCTTGAAGAGAGAGACACACAGAGACAGAGTGGGAAGGGGGAAGAGATTGATTTCTTGCATTATTTCTTCCTGCCTATATTCTCCTACCAAAAAATTGCATTACTTTTCCCTTGAACTATATTCTCATTTGATGCATATATTAATCAATGTTTTATTTTTATAAATTCAATCAATTCTAGTATTTGCTTTTTAAGGGAATGCTTTTGTATTGTGACTGACTTATGTGTGTTATTAATTGTTGCAGTGAATAACCTGTCAGAAACCATTCATATAAAATACATGCCAGGGAAGCTAGAAATTTCCTTACTAAAAGAAAATCTGAATAATCGGTAACATTTTAATATTTATTGGTTTACATAATACTTGAATGAAAACCCTGTATGTATATGAGTGTGTGATTCTTATAAACAAATAAATACATACACATATACATACACATACACTTATGTGTACAGATATGCATATATAAAATGTGTATTGTGTGCTAATTTAAAGCCCTGAAACAATAATCATATTTTATCTTTTAGTTTACTAAATTCATTATGCATTATTGCACCTTTAATCCTAAAATCTCAACATCAATGAAATATAAGTAAGCAAGTGAATATTCAGTAACTCAACTTGGCAGTCAAGAGTTGGATAGCATTGAATGTCAGTGGAATGTCATTTCTGTAATATCTGAAAAAGTCCTACTCTTTAAGCCTGTGTCACAAGTGGGCAATGCTATATATGGAAAATTCAACCGCAGATAAGAAGTTTGACAAAATAAAACATAATGATTCACTTACCTCTGGTATATCCTTGATAGCTTTTTAATACACAGATGTAAGTTATGAAACATGTTACAGACACATGGAGGACAGGGAAGCCTGGCATGCTGCAGCCCGTGGGGTCTCAAAGAGTCAGACATGACTTAGTGACTGAACAATACCTGTCTGACACATAGTTGTTGCTCAATAAATTATACTGAGGGAGGAGGATTTCACAGAAGGTGTGGATGATCAGGCCACTCAAGATGGCCGTTTTCTTGCTTTCTGTACATTTGCTGAACCAGTTTCTGCTTCTCCTATACCCTACTCACAGCACTGACCATCCTATATACTTTCTCCAGGATCCAGTTGGAAATTGTTCTTATGGAGAAGGAAATGGCAACCCACTCCAGTATCCTTGCCTGGAGAATCCCACGGGACAGAGGAGCCAGGCAGGCTATAGTCTGTGGGATTGCAAAGAGTCGGACACGACTGAGCGATTAACTTTCACTTTCAAGGGATGGGTGCCCCTCTGCTGATTTCTTTGGTAGCTGATAAGTCAACCTGACATAACTCCTGCTGAAACTGGCACTCTCCCCTTCCTCCTGGGAGCAAAGAATGCTGCAATGTCCTGCCTGCCATGCATTGCACCCAGAGGGCTGTTTCTCCAAACCTTGCTTCAGAGTGTAAGATTCCCCACCCATTAAACCATTGTCTCTGTTGATGACTCCAGGCTTTTCCTTCAGTCTTAAAGCTGGACAAGTACAGGCATTGTAAACCCATAGTTTGCAGTCCCAAAAAGAAAACAGGACTTTGAGTCAGATGGGGGTAAAATCTAAGTTTCAATGGTTATCAATTATACAACTTTGAACAATTTACTTAATCCATCTAATGTCTTTCTTTTTCTTCTGGAAAATAATATTAATAACGTCCTCCTCACGGATTTATTATAGAATCTAAATATTGAATATAAGTCATTATAACCTCTAGGTCATAAATTCCCTCTTCTATCATTATCACCAACATCATCAGTAATTTTTACCTTCAGTTTTTTTTTTTTTTTTAATTAAATATAATCAGAAATCAGTTAACAATGAATAATACTGAGAGGGTAACAGGCAGGAAGAGGCCAGGGGTCTCCAAATGGAGGAAATAGGCTGCAAGTGCCAGACATTTTTATCTCTCTTAAGCGGCAGGAGGAAACAAATCAGTGATATATTTTTTTCTTCTCTATACAAATTTAAAAGGAGGTTTCTCTTAAAATGCTGTGTTGCCATGACACCTGGTTTCACCTGAAGCTAACTATTCTCAAACCTTGAGTTAACCAATACATTTCTTTTTCTTATGGAAATTTTTGTCTTAAGCTATGTTAATTTACCCCAGACTCTGTAAGTTCCGCCAAATGGCCCAACCTACTTACTCAGATATTGTTCCCCTAATCTATGTAAATGAAACTATTTGTTGGTAATCTGCCCTTCTACAAGATGCAAGTCAATTGTTTTATGGCCAGGGATGAATTATCTGGTGTCATTCTAAATTTTAAGACATTCCTTTCTTTTCATTAACAGACTGTGAGTGACTATATAACTTACAGCTAAAGACTGGGAGGGGGGTATCCTTTCTGCCCCCTTCTGATGCCTATGTAAGAAGCTTTCTCTATCTCCTTTATACTTTAATAAAACTTTATTACACTGAGTGATCCAGCCTCGTCTCTGGCCCCAGGTTGAATTCGTCTCCTCCGGAGGCCAAGAATCCCGGCGTCTTATCATTCAGCAACAACCTTTGAATACCAAAGTTAAGATACCTAAAAAAGACATTATTGGAAAGCAAGATCAATTTTTCATGCCAGGGTAAGAAATATGGGATGATAAGTATATAATTAAATCAAAGAGATAGAAAAATACAGACTAGGAATATGGGTGAACACTACTGACTATGGGTGAACACTGTAGAGAGTAAAATAGGGACTCAATAGACTATAGGCAGTGGCCATTGGGAGGCATAAAGCATACATTTCTAAAGTATTTGTTTTAAATACTATGATTCCCTTCTTAGTTCACGCATATAACTTCAGGTTCTTTGGTCTTTTGTGTGCTTCTCAAAACAGCTAAGTGCTTTTTAGGCTTGGTAATATAAACTTAAATAAGGGTAGAAAAATTAATTCCAATTAATGAGGAAAAGGATAATGAATGAAGACAACTTACTCATTCAACAGTGTTCTACATTATACATTACAATACTAATACATGAACTCTAGTACTTTAGATTAAGGTTTGGAAGAGGTATTTTATTAATATTCACATAACTACCACTTCCCTGGTGTCTCAGATGGTAAAGAATCCACCTGCAATTCGGGATACCTGGGTTCAATCTGTGGGTCGGGAAGATCCCCTGGAGAAGGGAATGGCAACCCACACTAGTAATCTTGCCTGGGTTGCAAGAGATGGACACAACTGAGCTACTAACACACACACATGAAAATGCCTCACCTACTACTGAAGTATCATGTTAGCCTATTTATATGAAAATGTAATACCTAGAGTTTGCAAATGTATATATGTATGATAACATAAATAAATCCATTTTTATAAACTGGAAAAAGAAACATATAAAGTTTTTGCAACATTTAGAATGGAAAGAACCACTAAATAAAGCTGAATCATTGGACTTTTTACCAGATTAGAAACATACTTTTAAATTCAGGGAATATTAAACAATAGTATTCCAAACACCATATTTCTTTCTCAATGGAACACTATATCAAGTCAAACTGTTATTAATTGTATATGATAATATTTTGATATTAAAAAAAAAAAAAAACCTGGGTGATCACAATGAAAGAAAATGAAATTGCAACTACTTCTTTATAGTGAGTTTACATCTTCTTTCACAGTATTGAAGAAATAGGAAAATAATTCTCTTGACTTGTAATATTTCTCCTGTGAAAAGATTAAAATAAAATGAAGTAATTGTTGCAATTATATTCTCCATGTCTTTGCTTTGAAATTTGAGAATCTCAACTCACAAATGGCTTGCAAATAATTAATCCAGAAATCTGTTCAGCTCCCACAGCATACACAAAAGAAATGCACCTTATTTTCGAAAGCAAAATATTTTCTTTTATGTCCTACAAAAGGTTAAACATTTAAGCATTGTAATAGATCACTGTGGGAAGCTTTACTCAGAGATGCAAAAATGAATGCATTTTTTTTTTTTTATCAAAATGGTGTTTATGAGATTTCATTCAGCCTGAAATAACCTACACATCCTTAATAACCTACGCATTTGTGTAGGTTATTAAAAAGTCAAAGCATCTAAAGGGCCGCGGGCACACAGCTAGGTTTTAGTCAGCATTTTCCGTTCTTTGCTTCACATAGAATCACCATAAATCTAGGAAGAATTCAATTGTTATCACCTCTAAACTCTACCATTGTACAGTAGAGAAATGCAATAGTGAAAGAGTCTCACATTTAAGTGAGTAAATTAAAAAAAAAAAAAAAAAGTTTAGATAGGATTTATTATTTTTTCCATTTATTTTTATTAGTTGGAGGCTAATTACTTTACAATATTGTAGTGGTTTTAACAGCTCCTTCCACACAAACTGAAACATATCACATTATCTCAGAATTCATTCTACAGCATTAGAAACTTCATTTCAGCAGTTTTAACAGACTCTACAGATTAGAAAAATCTGTTTTAACCAAGTTGCCTAGCAGCAAGAAAGAGGGAGACTGGAGACTTCTATATTCAGTCAGTTTTTTTTATTAAAGTTGCAAATATTAACCAATCATTTATTCAAAGGTTTGTAGCATCTGCATTTATTCACTGCGGGGAATGATAAACTGAACAATGTGTAAACCAAGAGTTTCCTTTCTGTAGAGTGTTGAAAAATGGCCAACTTAAACACAAAAGGAGAATTTGGTTAGGGCAAGCAGATGGCAGGAAACAACCTGAATGTCCCTCTTTTGATTAAAGCTTTAATATGGGGCAAGATTCTGGGGCCAGCAGTATCTAAGGCTTCCTGGCTTAGCCTCTGGCATTTCTTTTGAGGGAAGAAGAACAGTTGTGAATGCCCTAGTGTTTACTTCTTAAGGAATGCAGGGAGACTAAGGATGTTGACAGTAGCCCCCTCAATCTTCACCTATTTTATGTGTAGTGTTTGTTTAAGGGGATTTGCTGTGGTTGTTCAGTCGCTAAGTCCTGTCCACCTCTTTGTGATCCCATAAACTGCAGCATTCCAGGCTTCCCTGTCCTTCACTATCTCCTGGAATTTGCTCAGAGTTACATCCATTGAGTCAGTGATGCTATATAACCATCTCATCCTCTGCTGCCCCCTTCTACTTTTTTTTGAAATTCCATCAGAAATTTGGGAGTGATATTGTAATGGCTATTAAGAAGCTGTGATGTTAATGCTACAGAAATAACATAAAACTGAATCCAAAGTTACTTTAATTCATATACCTAGAACCAAATAAAATTGAGTAGATTCTCATAAAATTCTTAGGGCACCAAGCTTGGATCACCTGAAATACTTACCTAAGCTATTGATGTCTGATGCTCTTCTCACAATTCTGAAATCAGTTGGAGAGAGAAGGCCAGCTGCAGTCATTCAAAAGCTCCCTGTAGAAAGGGGATTTAACCAGGACTCTCTTGAACATCACATAGAATGAACAAAATACTAGACCTTACAGAATATGTAGTGCACCTGAATGCTTTCAACCTTCATTTTGTTTTCTCCCTTTTCTTGCTCTTTGTGCAAAAAATAAACACCTGAGAAAATTATGTGGAATTTCATACAATTTTGATCTTCCCCAGATATAAATTTGCATTTATTTACAAAATCTGAAGAGTCTTCCTCAAAAAAGAACAGATCGATTTTCTCATTATATTTGCATTTGATTTTCTCACTATATTTGCAGAGATATTGCATTTTCTCTGAAATATCAGTGTTTAAGTACAGAATGGAAAACTGCAAAAATAAGTGGCAACAATATTGCCAAAACATCATGCTTTTCTCAAGCACATAATCTCAGCAATGAATTGGCTTAGATGGTAAAAATCTGCCTGCTGTACAGAAAACCGAGGTCCATTCCCTAAGTTTGAAAAACCCCCTGGAGAAAGGAAAGGCTACCCACTCCAGTATTCATGTCTGAAGAATTCCATGGACAGAGGAACCAGGCAGGGCTACCATCCATGGAGTTGCAGAGCTGGACATGACAGAGCAACTAACACTTTCTTTTCACGTGAAAGATTACACCAATTTTAGGAAGTCCCATCTTCATTTCTTATTTTTTTTTTGTACAAATCTTGCAAAAATTGTTCATTAAAATAATCTATGTTACAAAAATCTGCTGTATAAGTCCTATGATGTTTTGAATCTTTGGACTGGTGGGGTAGAGAAGACTCTAATAACTGGAAGGATGTCTGCCCACCACTGAGAGATATTTGAAGGCACAGAACCTCTGATTTAATTGGAGAAGTTTTTCTTAAATAATGCAAGAGCAAAAATGCTATAGATGTATATACCTGCATAACTATACGAATTATGTTGTAAGATATAGTTTACCTATTGGGAAAGAAACCATCAGAATGGTTATATATAGCCTGAACTAGAAGATACTTATATGGACGTGAATGTCAGGGAGAAGATGATCTGTTTTCTTGGGAAATTAACTCTATTTTTTTTAAGAACTTCTTCCCTGGTGGCTCAATGGTAAAGAATCTGCCTCCTAATACAGGAGACATGGAAGAGTTGTGAGTTCAATCCCTGGGTCAAGAAGATCCCCTGGAGTAGGAAACGGCAAACCACTACAGTATTTTTGCTTGGAAAATTCCATGGACAGAGGGGCCTGGTGGGTTACAGTCTAGGGGCTACAAAGTGTTGGACACAACTGAGTGTACACACACACACACATTCGCAGCTTAACTGTGATGTGTGTTTTGTTAAGTCACTTCAGTTGTGCCTTTAACTGTGATATGTATATATATATATATGGCTCAATTTAGATTGATACTTGTTTTCACTAAGCTTCATGAATCTGTAAATTAACATTTTCACTAAATTTGGGAAACATTTAGGCTTTATTTCTTTTTAAGCTTCTTAAAACATTTGGACTTTGTTTCTTAAAAATAATTTTAAATTATCCCCTTTCTAATCTACCTTTGGAAACCAAATTACATGTATGCTATAATTTTTGTACAGTCCCACAGATACCAAACTGTCTGTTAATTTTTTTATCCCTTTTTTCTGTACATGATATTGTGTAATTTCTTTTGATCCATCTTCAAGCTTAACTAAACCTGTCATCTCTATTCTATTGTTAAGTACATCCTGAATATTTTTTTTTAATTTCAGATAATGACTTAGCAAATCTAGAACTTGGTTCAATTTTAATATTTCTATTTCCCAGACAAGATTTTTCTTTGTCTATTATGAGCATATTTTCCTTGACTTTTTTAACCATAAACTAAACTGCTTTAAAACCTTTGCTAATTCCAATATCTAGAGTATCTCAGTTTCTGTATAGTATTTGTCTTTTCTCTTGAGAAGATATATTTCCTTATTTATTCACCTACTGAGTAATTTTGAATTATATCTTGGACATTGTAAATTATATATTGTAGAGAGTTCTGAATTTTTTAATGTTTCTCCAAAGTGTGTTTTTATTTTTTTAAGCAATCAGTTAATAGGGCTGAACAAAAACTACAAATTTTGGTATCCAGGTGTTGGGTGGCAGCCTAAATATTACCAAAGTTCTTTTCACCTTAGCTGGTCTGTTTACAGTCTGTACTGCCCATGAAAAGTTGAGGATTTAGGGAAAAAACTCTACATGGAATTTTGTGTGTTCCCCTGCAGTGGTGTCCTTTCTAAAATTTACCTCTGAAATTTCAGGAACTGTTTGTCCTAAAGCCTGTTTTCTGGTTCTTCAAGTCAGAAATACTGAATTATTCTAAAGAAATTTTAGCTGTTTTTCATGGCACTGATTAGAACATGACAAAAACCTGAAAAAGATATAAAGTCACTTATTTGTTTTCTTTCTTTCCAATGACAATTTACTTCAGTTTCTGTTTGCTTTGTTATAGCTTTTTGAGGCTTTAGATAGATTTTAAAAGTATCCTTTCCCATATTTTAAAAAATCAAGTATAATTCATATATATATATATATATTTCCCTGTGAGATTCTTTCACAAGTTTCTCAGGAAGAAGTACTTAAGAGTTTTAAGTTTATCTTGGATCATGCTATTTTTATGAAAACAAAACAAGCAATGGGTTGGGAACTTGTTATAGAGTAAAGCTAATAATAAAATTTTTATTCACAATTGGCAGTATTAATAAGTTGTGGTCTTCCTTTTGCCTCTGTGCACAGGTATACAAGATTCACTTAGGTCATAAAAAGAAAAGAGCACCACCAGACAATTATTATAAGTGAGAAAAAAATTATAATTATGTAAGCAGTGATTATAATTAAAGTAATTTTTATTTTAGCTTACTATTTATACAAATCTTATTACTTGAATCTTCAAAAAGAATGCTAGACTATATAGATAATATATATCAAAGCATAGCATTGTTAGTATCTTCTTTTTTTTTTTTTGTTAGTATCTTCTTTAACACAATATTACTACTTAAAAATCACATACCCAAGTGATATAAACAAGAAAATAAAGAAAAGCACTAGCTAAATTAAGAGCAAAAGAAAGAAGAATTTTTGAAAAAAATACTGTGATTTTTTTTTTGTTTTTTTTATTTTATTTATTTTTTTCCATTTATTTTTATTAGTTGGAGGCTAATTACTTTACAATATTGTAGTGGTTTTTGCCATACATTGACATGAATCAGCCATTTTTATTTGGCTTTAAGGGTATATTACAAGCTTGACCAAATCTGAACCAACATCTTTTTGTGCTGTTGCTTTTATCCTTAGGGATGTCCGAATTATTTACTTTTGAGTGAAAATATTTCACACAATCAATCACTGAACTTCCCTTTGCCTGCAACTTCACCCAGCCTTGCCCAACAGCAAAATGGCAAGACCATCAGAACATGAGGAATTTACTAACTCTGGGTATTTTAGAAAATAGTGGAGATGTTGTTGAACAATATTTCTTGTAACGTGATTTCCTCCAGGACTTCTGTAAAGGCTTGTTTTATATCCCACATGTGGTAAAAACAAACTCTGGTGCCACTGAAAATCAGTTTTTCTCACTTATGGATAAAGAGACATAATTCAGTTAAAACGTATTAGTGACGTAAGAGCCGTGTGAACTATCATGACACCATGATAACTAACACTAGACACAAAAATAGGTTTGATTGATCTCACTGTGTTTCACAGTAAATATGCAGACAATCAGAAAACATTTTTAGAGCAAAAAAAAAAAAATCATAAGCCAGATTTTAAGCATTGTAAATATTATTAGATAAAAGGGAAAGGAAACTGGATATAATTCTTTATCTGTTGTTGCTTTTTGTTTGTTTGTTGGAATAAATAATGGCATAAAGACATGAAGCAATAGAAATCAAAGAGTAGAAGACAAATTACTAAGTGATTGAGTTAATAGACATTTAAATGTACAGGTGTAGAGTGTATTGTCAAGAAATATGAATAACTTAATGCTAAGGCATTTATTTCTTTTAAGAAAAAAAAAAAAAAAAAGCAGAACAAATGGACTTTCAGATCAACTTGAGTGCATACCCTGTCTTTGGTTCTGTGTCAGCCAGGAAAGATTCTGTGATAGTAACAAATGATCCCAAAATGTCAGTGGTTAACAGTGAAAGTTTATTTCTAGCACATGCTACATGTCTATATTGAGTTGTATGAAATTCTATTCCATATCATTTCAGCACTGATGCAATAGGCTCTATTTTTATTTTATTTTATTTTTTTTAAATTTTTTTTATTTTTTTTTTCCAGTGGGTTTTGTCATACATTGATATGAATCAGCCATAGATTTACACTTATTCCCCATCCCGATCCCCCCTCCCATCTCCCTCTCCACCCGATTCCTCTGGGTCTTCCCAGTGCACCAGGCCCGAGCACTGGTCTCATGCATCCCACCTGGGCTGGTGATCTGTTTCACCATAGATAGTATACATGCTGTTCTTTTGAAACATCCCACCCTCACCTTCTCCCACAGAGTTCAAAAGTCTGTTCTGTATTTCTGTGTCTCTTTTTCTGTTTTGCATATAGGTTTATCGTTACCATCTTTCTAAATTCCATATATATGTTGTTAGTATGCTGTAATGTTCTTTATCTTTCTGGCTTACTTCACTCTGTATAAGGGGCTCCAGTTCATCCCTCTTCATTAGGACTGGTTCAAATGAATTCTTTTTGACGGCTGAGTAAAAATTCCATGGTGTATATGTACCCACAGCTTTCCTTATCATTCATCTTGTGTATGGGATCTAGGTTGCTTCCATGTCCTGGTATTTTAAAACAGTGCTGCGATGAACATTGGGTGCATGTGTCTCTTTCAGAATCTGGTTTCCTCAGTGTGTATGCCCAAGAAGTGTATTTGCTGGGTCATATGCAGTTCTTTTCCAGTTTTTAAGGAGAATCTCCACCTGTTTTCCATAGTGGCTGTACTAGTTTGCATTCCCACCAACAGTGTAAGAGGGTTCCCCTTTCTCCACACCCTCTCCAGCATTTATTGCTTGTAGACTTTTGGATAGCAGCCATCCTGACTGGCGTGTAATGGTACCTCATTGTGGTTTGATTTGCATTTCTCTGATAATGAGTGATGTTGAGCATCTTTTCATGTGTTTGTTAGCCATCTGTATGTCTTCTTTGGAGAAATTTCTGTTTAGTTCTTTGGCCCATTTTTTGATTGGGTCATTTATTTTTCTGGAATTGAGCTGCAGGAGTTTGCTTGTATATTTTTGAGATTAATCCTTCGTCTGTTTCTTCATTTGCTATTATTTTCTCCCAATCTGACGGCTGTCTTTTCACCTTACTTATAGTTTCTTTTGTAGTGCAAAGCTTTTAAGTTTCATTAGATCCCATTTGTTTAGTTTTGCTTTTATTTCCAATATTCTGGGAGGTGGGTCATAGAGGATCTTGCTGTGATTATGTCGGAGAGTGTTTTGCCTATGTTCTCCTCTAGGAGTTTTATAGTTTCTGGTCTTACATTTAGATCTTTAATCCATTTTGAGTTTATTTTTGTGTATGGTGTTAGAAAGTGTTCTAGTTTCATTCTTTTGCAAGTGGTTGACCAGTTTTCCCAGCACCACTTGTTAAAGAGGTTGTCTTTTTTCCATTGTATATCCTTGCCTCCTTTGTCAAAGATAAGGTGTCCATAGGTTCGTGGATTTATCTCTGGGCTTTCTATTCTGTTCCATTGGTCTATATTTCTGTCTTTGTGCCAGTACCACACTGTCTTGATGACTGTGGCTTTGTAGTAGAGTCTGAAGTCAGGCAGGTTGATTCCTCCAGTTCCATTCTTCTTTTTCAAGATTACTTTGGCTATTCGAGGTTTTTTGTATTTCCATACAAATTGTGAAATTCGCTGTTCCTCATGACAGAGCAAAATGATGAATCACATGAAGGCTCTTAAAGCTTCTGCTTAGAAGTGACACATGTTATTAATACTTCCAATCACCTTTCATTGGCCAAAGTAAGTCTATGGTTATGCCTAAATCCTACATGTGGAATGTATCATTGTCCATCACAGAGGAAGACTTCATAGAGGAATACCAAATATAGATGGAGATAATAAAATAAAATACAGATAACTATGGGTTGAACTTAGGCATGCAATTTAACTTCTTTTTCCCATGAAATGCAGTTTTCAATTTGTGAAAAAAATCTAAAAAAACAATATTAGAGTTTGTTGTGAAGATTAAATGCAATGAATATTAACTGCCTGGATCAAGAACAGATACAAAGTACAGTAATGTTTTATTATTGTTCCATTTCTTTTACCTACAAAATTTTCTTACAATATGATCAAAAGTTATTTGACAAATCTTTGCTGTAGTAACTCAGAGTCAATACAAGATTTGCTAGTCTGTGTGCCTGGCAATTAGCATTGTTGTGAAATCAGCAACATCTCCAGTGAAACTGCATATTTTTGACAATTACACATTTAAAATTTCTTTTGCCACAACTTATGTAATTCAGAATGAAGCCTTTGGACTTGAGGCTTATTCATTGATTGATTAAGTTTATTAATTAGAAATAGTTTATTCCCTAAAGGGAGAGTTATAGAAAAAAAGAAAAATTTAGGATGTTAATATGTCAAGTCAGTGTGATCACTCCCAGTAGTTGAATGTCATCACTTTTGGCTTAAGGATAGGTGTTCCAAGAAAAGCCTAAATCAATGTGAAGCAATCCAACATTGCCTGTATTCCTGAAATTCCTCCAAACTTAGTTAACTTACCTAAGTATCCAGTTCTTGCAAATGCTCCAGCAAACATATCCCAGAATATTCAGTAATTCACACCAGGTGGCATGTGCTTGCCATTGTTTTTATCACTGAATGGGAAGTTTTGTTAAATGACCTTATAGTCTGTGGCCTTTTAGGATGTGTATGCCTGGTTTGTAATAACACAAGACACTGAAAATAATATTAACTATTCTTCAAAGTAAAATTTTCTTACAAATTTCAGTTGAACAAAATCCCAAATTTCACTGTATTAGAAGATACTAGGGATTGGCAACCTCTCTCCATCAATCACATTTTACTAACTTAATGGAAGACTTTCTATGAAATTTATATTGGAATGGCCATAGATCAAGCATAAAAGAGGGATAAATCTCTTATTCTTATTTTTAGCAGGAGAAAGATACATGTGATTGAACTAGTTGGAAAAGTAATAAATTGTGGGGTTTTAATTATGAATAAGTCACATCTTTGATGCATCAATTATTTGACCATAATCTATTTCAGGTCATGTATGGATTACTGAGTGAGAAAAAAAATTTGTGTCCATTTAAACAGCAAGATTCACTGTTGTACTTGAGCAGTAATAGAGTATGTTGAAACTTTTCATCTTTGGGGTCTAAGTTCACTTTTATTTTCACTACCTTAAGCTCTTTATAGACAAAATTATTTTTTATTTTAAGGGTACTGAGCTTGGCATCATGCATTTGTAAAGCAAGACTTCCTCAACAACAGTGCAAAACTAGAAAAACTTCAGGTTTTTGTTCTCTCTTCCCAAGGACATGTGAACATTTCATATTCTTCTCACCTCTCCTTATTTGTATCTCCACTCTTCAATCTATATTCTTAAAATGAAAAATATTCTATCCTATGGTCAATTTAGAAGTGTAAGACAGCTCATGATATTTATTTATTCAACATCAATTATGAGCTGATGCTACATATAGTATCTATTTTATTAATATTTCATAGCTGAGATCTGTGTTCTATGTTTTTACTCAACCCTAATAATGTGAAAGCCCTCAGAAAAGTCATCCTACCGTCAAAAATGGTAGCATGCATGTGGTATATGCAAGACACTATTCTATTTAACTTAAATGTATCAATTTGTTTAAGTCTTACCACAGTCCTGATTGTTCACTCCCATTTTAAATTTTCATTGTCTCCGTGTAGACACTGAGCCTGATGTAACTGAAGTAATTTGCCCACATTCATACAGTCAGGTTGTTTCAAAATCAAAGGGAGGTAATCGTTACAAAAAAAGAGCCAAGAGACCTATCACAATTGGAAAATTTAGAATGCCCAATTGCAAGCATGAAGAACAATATACTTCTTGACTCATTTGCAAAAGAGGGCCAATACTGGCACAAACCCAAGCTTAAGAATAAGCATGATGTTTAGGATAACTGAACCCTCACCACAGAAAACACCTTTTTGTTGGAAACAATGAGAGCCAGAATAGCTTGTTCTTCCAAAATATTGTTTAAAACATTTAAAATATTAAAAATATTAAAACATTAAAATATTTAAAAGATCTAAATATTTTATATATATATATATGTGTGTGTGATGTGTGTGTGATGTGTGTATCTATATATATGTGTGTATCTATATATATCTATATATATCTATATATAGATGTGTGTATCTATATACATAAAACTGTCTTAAACTATGTGTATATAAATTTGCTACTATCTTAATGGGATTATGGCTTTTTCACAAGCTGTATATTCTTTGATTAATAATTATCATTATTTATTTTATATTAATCCCAATTATAATGAATTGCCTACCGTTTCCATATATCTGTAATCTTAAAGAGTACCATAGTATATTTGCTATTTTCTCTCAAATCTCCTTTTCTGCCTTAGCGTTAGTTTACTCACAAATAAAAATCAACCGATATTAGCCATTTAAAAACAGCTCATCTGATCAGAGTAGAGTGAGCAGAAGGCACATCAGAGAGTCAGCTAACAGTGATGAGCTTTCAGTACATTTGGACGTGCTTTATGAAGGAAATGGATAGCGTTAGATAATCTAAGAGTGGGTAAAGGGAGATCAATCAAGGGTTGGCCTGCTAAAAGGTGCAGAAGGCTATGCGAAAATATCTTGATTCATTCCACAACTATGGAGATAGGGTGGTTAATGAAAGGCAATGAGCAAGGAAAGTCATTTCCAAACTAATCTGAGAAAGCTGCTGTCTCAAATTTATGTCTGCTGCTAAATATCCAGAATTTCAGCTGCATTTTTTAGAGTGTCAGTAAATTTTGCCTCAACATTTACTAATGTATTCTTAATGTTTTATTCCATGACAAGGAAAGAAAAAAAAAAATCTAAGTGTGGATAGCAACAAACTAATACTCTCAAAGAGTAAACTCTGAGTAAGAAAAGAAAGCATCAGATATTATGAAATGTATGTTAAGTAACAATAGGTATAATGATAGTTTTCACTTGCTTACAGATGAAGAACACACATCTTGCTATTTTCTAGGTAACATAAAAATTAAATTCTGTTAGAAAAGAAGTTTAGTTAACTGATTCTTCTGAGCTCTTGCCAAAGTTACAACCATAACTTTCAACTTTCTCAGACACAAATGAAAATAATTCCAAGAAACAGCAAAGTATTAATGGTATTCTAGATCAAAAGCCCCTTGTTTTTATATATTCCACTTAAAAAATTGATAGCCTGAATTAAACTGAATATGCTCAATCTGAAATATTTTTCTATACTTAAGATTACCATCTATATATCAATGCAAGCATTGAGCACACCATCAACTTTCCTTTTGCCCCAGTCACATTTTTATTTTCTGAAATCTCAAAGATCATAAATGTATGCAATTAAAGCCAGTTAATGCAGTATCCCTGTTTCATTAAACAATCATCTGTTTTAGAGTTAGAGGAGAGAAAACAGAGGCGGTAACTGGGGAAGGTTACCTGCCAACTTTCGGTTGATGATAGTGTTGTATAGCTCAACTGATGTCTAATTGCTTCCAAACTCCATCTTCATTAATTATTGAAAGCAAACTATAAAATAATAAATGAGCATAAGATTTAAAACAAATGAGAATTCAATAGCATATCCATTCACGTTAGGCTGTTTGCTGCTGTTGTTGTTCAGTCTCTCAGTCATGTCCGACTCTTTGTGACCCCATGGACTGAAGCACACCAGGCTTCCCTGTCCTTCACCATCTCTCAGAGTTTGATCAAACTCATGTCCATTGAGTCTGTGATGCCATCCAACCATCTTGTCTTCTGTCATCCCCTTTACCTCCTGCCCTCATTCTTTCCCAGCATCAGGGCCTTTTCCAATGAGTCAGTACTTTGCATCAGGCGGCCAAAGTATTGGAGTTTCAGCTTCAGCATCAGTCCTTCCAATGAATATTCAGGGTTGATTTCCCTTAGGATTGACTGATTTGATTTTCTTGAAGTCCAAGGGACTCTCAAGAGTCTTCTCCAGCACCACAGTTCAAAAGCATCATTTATTCAGTGCTCAGCCTTCTTTATGGTCCAGTTCTCACATCCATACATAACTACTGGAAAAACCATACTTTTGACTACACAAAACTTTGTCAGCAAAGTAATGTCTCTGGTTTTTGATATGCTGTCTAGGCTTGCCATGGCTTTTCTTCCAAGGAGCAAGCATCTTTTAATTTCATGGCTGAGATCACCATCTGCAGTGATTTTGTATCCCAAGAAAGTAAAGTTTGTCACTGTTTCCATTGTTTCCCCATCTATTTGCCATGAAGTGGTGGGACTAAATGCCATGATCTTAGTTTTTTGAGTATTGAGTTTTAAGCCAGCTTTTTTACTCTCCTCTTTCACTTTCATCAAGAGGCTCTTTAGTTCCTCTTTGCTTTCTGCCATAAGGCATATCTAAGGTTATTGCTATTTCTTCCAGCAATCTTGATTCCAGCTTGTGATTCATCCAGCCTGGTATTTCATATGATGTACTCTGCATATAAATAAAATAAGCAGGGTGACAGTATACAGCCTTGATGTACTCCTTTCCCAATCTTAAACCAGACCATTTTTCCATGTTCGGTTCTAACTGATGCTTCTTGACCTGCCTACAGGTTTCTCAGGAGACAGGTAAGGTGGTCTGGTATTCCCATCTCTCTGAGAATTTTCCACAGTTTGTTGTGATGCACATAGTCAAAGGTTTTAGCGAAGTCAATGAAGCAGAAGTAATTTTTTTTTTTTTTCTGGAATTCTCTTGCATTTTTATATCATCCAATGGGTGCTGACAATTTGATCTCTGGTTCCTCTGCCTTTTCTAAATCCAGGTTGTACATCTGGAAGTTTTCAGTTCACGTACTGTTGAAGCCTAGCTTGAAGGGTTTTGAGCATTACCTTGCTAGCATGTGAAATGAGCTCAAATGTGGGGTAGTCTGAACATTCTTTGGCATTGCCCTTCTTTGGGATTGAAATGAAATCTGACTTTTTTCCAGGCTCTGCTAGTGGTAAATAAATAAAATTTCTTTTAATTAATCTGGTGGTGATTAAAATTTTGGGAAAAAGAATGGCATAGAACTTGAGTGGTAATTTTTGACAAATTAATTCAGAAAACATTTTCTTACTGCTTCAGTAGTTATTGTGGTAGGAACAGTTGTCCCTCAAAGATGTTCATATCTTCATTCCCAATACTTTTGAATATGTTACAAATCTTGACAAAGGAAATTTAAGGTTGCTAATCAGATGATCTTAAATAGGGGATCATATTCAATTATCTAGGTGGACCCAATACTTTCACAACACATTGGTATTAAACTTGAAATTTTCCTTTTTTTTTTTTGTTTCATTCAAGAGCATTTCTTTTTTATTTTTGGTGTTTTTCCCAACCACCTCATATAATGTATTTTTATCATGACAACTGTTTATTGAATTCCTAAAGTGAGAATGAGCACTGTGCTATCAGAGGAGACACTTTTCTGTGTTATGTTAATATAGCAACAAGCAAAGGCTTCTAATGTAGACTTGGGAATAATGATGTGTGGGATCGCTTGACATGTTGCAGTGTGTGACTCTATCCAACCTATGATTCTCTGAAGAGTTATTAGAGGATGAGACATAAGGCCTGAAAGACCAGTAAAGGGTATAAAGTGAGACAAACTGATATATGAAAAAAGATTATATAAATTATTCTAGATATTATTAAAGATATGTCTTTTTTTTTAGGAGACCCTACATCCATCTAGTAAAGGCTATGGTTTTTCTAGTAGTCATGTATGGATGGATGTGAGAGTTGGGCTATGAGGAAAGCTGAGAACCAAAGAATTGATGCTTTTGAACTGTGGTGTTTGAGAAGACTCTTGAGAGTCCCTTAGACTGCAAGGAGATTCAACCAGTCCATCCTAAAGGAGATCAGTCCTGGGTGTTCATTGGAAGGACTGATGCTGAAACTAAAACACCAATACTTTGGCACCTGATGTGAAGAGCTGACTCATTTGGAAAGACCCTGATGCTGGGAAAGATTGAAGGCAGGAGGAGAAGGGGACGACAGAGGATGAGATGGTTGGGTGGTATCACCAACTCAATGGACATGGGTTTGTGTGGACTTTAGGAATTGGTGATGGACAGGGAGGCCTGGGCTGCAGTCCATGGGGTCACAAAGAGTCGGACATGACTGAACTGAACTGACATCTGGGTAGACTGAGAAGGCCAGGGAAGCTAAGCAACTCATGATAATTTAGGGGTCCACATAAGCAAAGAAGTCCAGAAAATGGGATGTGTAGAGGTTGAGACTCTCATTGATCTTAGGAAAACTGCCAACCTATAGCTGCCCTGTATCATTTGACGACCTGGATCTAGAATTCAAAGCAGATGAGATATTATTCTCTTACTGCAGTATGCTGCTGCTGCTGCTGCTAAGTCGCTTCAGTCGTGTCCGACTCTTTGCAACCCCATGGACTGCAGCCTAACAGGCTCCTCCACCCATGGGAGTTTCCAGGCAAGAGTACTGGAGTGGGGAGCCATTGCCTTCTCCATATTGCAGTATAATTGCTTTAAAATATTGCGTTAGTCTCTGCTGTTCAGCAAAAGGAATCAGTTGTATAAAACAAATATCCTCTTCCTCCTAAACCTCCCTCCCTCTCCCCACATCCTGCTCCTCTAGGTCATCTCAGAGCACTGTACTGAGCTCCCTGTGCTATACAGTCAGATGAGATATTTTTAAACAAGAGTCTTTGAGCCTGGGAAGCTCCTGTTTTGATTAATTTTGATAAATATTCTGATTTCCATATGTGTTTAATTTATACATTTTTATTTCTAAATTTTCTAGAAAAAATTTAAATCATCCAACATGTTCTGGTTAATCTAAGAAAGAAGTATTTTTTTTTTTTTTTTGTAGATTGAATAATTAAGTGTGATGGTGGCATCATATGCTCAGCTAACCATCTGGGAAAACCTAGTAGAATTGGGGTAGTTAGGAATAACGCAAATTTTCTAATGCAATTTGTTTGCCAGTAGGAGTATTTTCCTCTCAGTTACCAGTGAGCTATATTAAAAGTAATTAGTTTCTTAAACAAGCTTATAGTTGTAGCCATAAAAAGAAATTATGAAACTAATTTTTCATGAAAATATAGTGAGTATACTATAATAAAAATGATACAATTCCAATTTGCCTTGTAGTTTAGTTGTTAAACTTTTACCACTGGGAAATGTGTTCTTATTTTTTTTTTTTTTTTTTTTGATGATGTTAAAATTTTTATAAGATCAATCTAGCAGTGCCAGGAAAGGCATACATTCAGCTAGAACAGAGTTAGAATAATGAAATTTTTATAGAAATACAGGAAGAAGACTAGTATCTGAATCAATGTGGCTATAGTTCAACAGGAAATATGGACATACTCTGTGAAAGCAGAATTAGTGATAATTATTAAGCTAATAGTTCACACTCATAGCTGAATCTGCAAAATGCAAGGAATAGTTATTGAAAGAGTTCATCAAAGACTTTTGACAGTAGTTATTTCTATTTAAGTGGAAGAGGCTTTTTTGTTTTTTTGTTTTTTAAGAGCAGCAAAAATGCTTCCTAACACTGGTTCTTGAGTTCATTTTCTCTTCTGCCAAAATATGCATTGAATACATTTAGCAAAATTTAATCTCTTGCTTGTATTTGCTTCTTTCCCAAATAATGAAGTAATTTTAATTAGGTAACATAATCACCATAATAGTTGCTATATGTTAGAATTACATAGCTCTCAGCACTGCAGATTATTTCATACATTCCCAATAGTCTTACCTTGTGCTGGTTCACAGCAGACCTGACAATTATTTTCCAATATAATAGAGAATTACAAATGTATTTTTATAATTATACTGTACATATTGAGAACTTTTGTTCTAATCATGGATTTGATGTTGTAACTGAAATAATACAATTTACCTACCTTTCCTTATGATAATTTATCTCAACTTCATTTTGTCTGAACTTGAACTTTGACATTACTAGTTGTAAAATAGGGCAATCATTTTTCTCTGATCTAGAGAAAATACCACAGAAAGAATTTAAGATTTTTAATGAACTGAACATAGCATTTTTAGCCAAAATACTATAAAGGAATGAATCTGCTTATTCTTGTCTAACTTTTTTTTTTTTTTTTTCTGTTGCAACTGCTGGAAATAGTCACATTCACAATGAAATAAAATTGGATAATTATTTTTTTGAAGATTTACAAAAAATCCTCACCAGTTTATCCTAAAGATGAATGTGGTCTACAAAATATACATTTCAAGCCATCATTTTAATGTCAAGATGCTAATGTCCTCAAGTAAGCTGTATGATTAGTTATACTGGCTACCAGGTGGAAGTTTTACTCTTCAGAAACCACCTCAGGAGCTTACTTGTAGGATGTAAGACCGTTATCTCCCAGGAACACACTACAAATCCTAAAGGTAAAGGTTGAAACTATTTTCCCAAAGGATATGCATGAGAGCCAAAATTTTCTTTTTCTGTCAAGTCCTTCCCAAGTTCTGAGACACAAAATAGAAAAACAAAACCATATAAACAGTTTATATGGTTATATGCTTCCCTTGTTTCCATTAATTTATACAATATCTGTGTTTTGTTTTGTTTTGTTTTTTTTCCTGGAGTGGAAACCAAATCAAAAACATTTTAAGAGGAAAGTGATATTCAAAGATGGAAATTTTATGTGAACTCTTTAATATAAATAGCAAAGAATAGTATAAGAATTTTGCCTGTTAATACCAGTATCCACAAGTCGATGTCCTACTCCCAACTACTCTTTAGAGCCATGTTTACAAACATTTAAGGGTTCTTAGATTCAGATCCAAAGCAAATAAATTTAGCACTAGCTGATTCACTTACAAAAATATCCATTTGCCTCTGAAAATGTTTTCGATTTGGATATCTTTCATAAGGCAATCATACCAAATCAATGCTAAAAAACCAATTTGGTTGAGTGGACGTGACCTGAGGAATTCCTCAGAAGTTCAATCTACTAAATCAATATAAATAACTAAATAATAGTCTCAGAGGTGAAGGTCATTGAAATAATTGATATTTCTTCACTTATATGGACTTATCAATGCCTTTAGTGTTATTGTGATGTTCCTGTTCAAATAAATTCAGATCTTCAGTTCTTTTAACTATTAATGATTTACATTCTTCCAGTGATTCCTATACAATTCATTTTCCTCCCTAGCTTCATGCTATGCCATTATAGCATTCAACAACTAACTTTAGTTTTTCAGTCATACTTCCTCTGCTCACATCCCATCCAGAGGAGACACATGTTATGCTATGAAGCTGCTATGTTCTGGTGGATGCTGACATCTTGGCTTGCATTTGCCACCTGAAAGCTGTGTATGACCTTTCTTAGCATCAGTTATCTTGTGCAATTGGTTATACTGACATTTCACAGAGATTTTATGAAAGCCACAAGACATTGTACTTTGGAAAATACTTTTTGAAAACCTATGAAAGTGAAAAGTGGGGTATTCTTAAAGACTTTTGTGTCAGTGTCAACTTTATGGTTCTGTCTGAAACATCTTTACTGTTGATCTTGTCTTAATATTGAAAATCAGCTATTATTAAATCAGTTTAAGGAATAAGCTTCATAAATATGCGAGTGTGGGTATCATGTTAGGGAAATTTTAGAAATTGCCTGTATTTACTCCCTACCCTGGAGTACACACTAGCTAAAATTTAAAAATTTTGTTTGTTTGTTTCTATGCTTTTCCTTCTAGACAGATCTTCATAAAAGGAAGCACAAATGCAAGAATACAGTGATATCTGCATGCATGCACAAACACACACACACACACACACACATTTCCCTGTGATCCAAGGAAATTACATTCTAATGATCAGTAAGGCAGACTTTATTCACTTGGGTGAAGGGTTCAGCTGGTGTGTGTTATCTGTAGGAGTTGGATTGCATCTGTTTCACCTCCATGTGAAAGTTTGAAGTAGACTTTCATTATGTGTATCAAGATGCTACAAAGAAATTATATGTGTCCTTTCTTTCTTTATTGTTTAGTCACTAAGTTGTGTCTGACGACTTTGAGACCCTATGAACTGTCACCAAGCTCCTCTGTCCATGAGATTTCCCAAGCAAGAATACTGGAGTGGGTTGCCATTTTCTTCTACAGGGGCTTCCCAACCCGGGGATCAAACGTGAATCTTCTGCACTGGCAAGTGGATTATTTACCAATGAGCCACCAGGGAAGCATTTCCTTTATGTCCAATTTAATTCTATAATTTATTAAACAAGAAAGTCAGATGTTGTAACAACTGGAGGTTGCACAAGACTGTGCAAGGTTTCCTTGATATGAACTGAAAGAGAAACTCCCCAGGTCAGTAGGTGTCCAATATGCTACTGGAGATCAATGGAGAAATAACCCCAGAAAGAATGAAGGGATGGAGCCAAAGCAAAAACAATACCCAGTTGTGGATGGGACTGGTGGTAGAAGCAAGGTCTGATGATGTAAACAGCAATATTGCATAGGAACCTGGAATGTTAAGTCCCTGAATCAAGGCAAATTGGAAGTGGTCAAACAGGAGATGGCAAGAGTGAATGTCAACATTCTAGGAATCAGTGAACTAAGATGGACTGGAATGGGTGAGTTTAACTCAGATGACCATTATATCTACTACTGTGGGCAGGAATTCCTTAGGACAAATGGAGTAGCCATCATGGAGTAGCCATCATGGTCAACAAAAGAGTCTGAAATGCAATACTTGGATGCAATCTCAAAAACGACAGAATGATCTCTGTTTGTTTCTAAGGCAAACCATTTAATATCACAGTAATCCAAGCCTATGCCCCAACCAGTAACACTGAAGAAGCTGAAGTTGAATGGTTCTATGAAGACCTACAAGACCTTTGAGAACTAACACCCAAAAAAAGATGTCTTTTTCATTATAGGGGACTGGGAGCTGACTGTGGCTCAGATCATGAACTCCTTATTGCCAGATTCAGACTTAAAGTGAAGAAAGTAAGGAAAACCACTAGACCATTCAGGTATGACCTGAATCAAATCCCTTATGATTACACAGTGGAAGTGAGAAATAGATTTAAGGGACTAGATTTGATAGAGTGCCTGATGAACTATGGACAGAGGTTCGTGACATTCTACAGGAGACAGGGATGAAGGCCATCCCCATGGGAATGAAATGCAAAAAAGCAAAATGGCTGTCTGAGAAGTCATTACAAATAGCTGTGAAAAGAAGAGAAGCAAAAGGCAAAGGAGAAAAGGAAACATATTGTCATCTGAATGCAGAGTTCCAAAGAATAACAAGCAGAGATTAAAAAAAAAAAAAAAAAAAAGCCTTCCTCAGTGATCAATGCAAAGAAATAGAGGAAAACAACAGAATGGGAAAGACTAGAGGTCTTTTCAAGAAAATTAGAGATACCAAGGGAATATTTCATGCAAAGATGTGCTCGATAAAGGACAGAAATTGTATGGAACTAATAGAAGCAGAAGATATTAAGAAAAGGTGGCAAGAATAAATGGAAGAACTGTATAAAAAAGATCTTCATGACCCAGATAATCACGATGGTGTAATCACTCACCTAGAGCCAGACATTATGGAATGTGAAGTCAAGTGAACCGTAAAAAGCATAACTATGAACAAAGCTAGTAGAAGTGATGGAATTCCAGTTGAGCTATTTCAAATCCTGAAAGATGATGCTGTGAAAGTGCTGCACTCGATATGCCAGCAAATTTGGAAAACACAGCAGTGGCCACAGGACTGGAAAAAGTCAGCGTTCATTCTAATCCCAAAGAAAAGCAATGCTAAAGAATGCTCAAACTACCGCACAATTACACTCATCTCACACACTAGTAAAGTACTGCTCAAAATTCTCCAAGCCAGGCTTCAACAATACGTGATCCATGAACTTCCAGATGTTCAATCCGGTTTTAGAAAATGCAGAGGAGCCAGATATCAAATTGTCAGCATCTGCTGGTTCATTGAAAAAGCCAGAGAGTTCCAGAAAAACAACTATTTCTGCTTGATTGACTATTCCAAAGTCTTTGACTGTGTGGATAACAATAAACTGTGGAAAATTCTAAAAGATGGGAATACCAGACCATCTGACCTGTCTCTTGAGAAACCTGTATGCAGGTCAGGAAGCAACAGTTAGAACTGGACATGGAACAACAGACTGGTTCCAAATAGGAAAAGGAGTACGTCAAGGCTGTATGTTGTCACCCTGCTGCTTATTTAACTTATATGCAGAGTACATAATGAGAAACGTGTGGCTGGAAGAAGCACAAGCTGGAATCAAGATTGCCAGGAGAAATATCAATAACCTCAGATATGCAGATCATACCACCCTTATGGGCAGAAAGTGAAGAGGAACTAAAAAGCCTCTTGATGAAAGTGAAGGGGAGAGTGAAAAAGTTGGTGTAAAGCTCAACATTCAGAAAACTAAGATCATACAATCTCGTCCCATCACTTCATGGCAGATAGATGGGGAAATAGTGGAAACAGTGTCAGACTTTATTTTTGGGCTCCAAAATCACTGCAGATGGTGATTGCAGCCATGAAATTAAAAGATGCTTACTCCTTGGAAGGAAAGTTATGACCAACCTAGATAGCATATTTAGAAGCAGAGACATTACTTTGCCAACAAAGGTCCGTCTAGTCAGGGCTATGGTATTTCCAGTTGTCACGTATGGATGTGAGAGTTGGACTATAAAGAAAGCTGAGCACCAAAGAATGATGCTTTTGAGCTGTGGTGTTGGAGAAGACTCTTGAGAGTCCCTTGGACTGCAAGGAGATCCAACCAGTCCATCCTAAATGAGATCAGTCCTGGGTGTTCATTAAAAGGGCTCATGCTGAAACTGAAACTCCTATACTTTGGCCACCTGATGCAAAGAGCTGACTCACTGGAAAAGACCCTAACGTTGGGAAGGATTGGGGGCAGGAGGAGAAGGGGACGACAGAGGATGAGATGGCTGGATGGCATCACCGACTCGATGGGCATGGGTTTGGGAAGACTCCAGGAGTTGGTGGTGGACAGGGAGGCCTGGCGTGCTGCGATTCATGGGGTCGCAAAGAGTCTGACATGACTGAGCGACTGAACTGACTGAACTGACTACACTGTGTCTGACTACTTTGACACCTATGAACTATAGCTCACCAAGCTCCTCTGTCCATTGGATTTCCCAAGCAAGAATACTGGAGTGGGTTGCCATTTTCTTCTACGGGTCCTTCCCAACCCGGGGATCAAACGTGAATCTTCTGCATTGGCTGGTGGATTCTTTACCAATGGGCCACCAGGGAAGCATTTCCTTTATGTCCAGTTTAATACTATAATTTATTAAACAAAAAAGCCAAATGCTGTAACAACTGGCAGTTGTGCAAATCTGTGCAAGGCTCCCTTGATGTCAACTGGTACCCAAAATGGTGTTCAGCCAAATATGTCATCTTGTATATATGCATCAAGATCGAGGTCACTAGCATATAACAGATGATTTCTTAAATGTGCTAATACTTATCATCTGACTTTGGAAAGCATAGTCAAGCTATCCTTTATTAAGTATTTCCCTCACATAACTTGTCTCATTCCATTGGGGGTTGACAACAGCTCATGCAGAACACCTAACCAGTTCCCAAGGAGTCCAGCTCTGAGGACTAATAGGTAACATATTCGAGGCATGTGATCTCAACTAAAAGTGTCCACTCATAAAGGAAATATAGCATTACTTAATTATAATACAAAATTCAAATAATCTACCTGTTGAAATCTTTAAATTATTTAATAACATAAATGTTCATAATAAAATTGAATATTGACATAAAATTCATTCATATAATCACTACTTTTTCATATTTTCCTGATGTAAATTTGCTGATTTGAGGCTAGAAAATCTACAGCATTAAATAAAGGAACATGCCAAATTTGTGCATATATAATAGCTACTATGTTTTATATATATATATGTGTGTGTGTATATATATATTTCCATAAAGTTTGAATAACTCTGAGCATACTGAGTGAAACTGAAGAAGTTCAGGCTCAGATGGCTCAGCTCCTTGTCTAGGTAGTGAGAAACACTTGTAGCTGACTACAGTCAGCTGCTGTTCACAATCACTGCAGAGAATGTTCTAGACCTCAGTTCCTAACATTATAATTAATTATGTATTTAAAACGCTGGGCTGGATGAATCGCAAGCTGGAATCAAGATTGCTGGGAGAAATATTAATAACTTTAGATATGCACATGACAACACCCTTATGGCAGAAAGTGAAGAACTAAAGAGCCTCTTGATGATAGTGAAAGAGGAGAGTGAAAAAGTTGACTTAAAGCTCAACATTCAGAAAACTAAGATCATGCCATCTGGCCCCATCACTTCATGACAAATAGATGGGAAAACAGTGGAAACAGTGGCAGACTTTATTTGGGTGGGGGGGCTCCAAAATCACTGCAGATGGTCACTGCAGCCATGAAATTAAAAGATGCTTACTCCTTGGAAGGAAAGTTATGACCAACCTAGATAGCATATTAAAAAGTAGAGACATTACTTTGCCAACAAAGGTCCATCTAGTCAAGGCTATGGTTTTCCAGTTGTCATGTATGGATGTAAGAGTTGGACTATAAAGAAAGCTGAGCACCGAAGAATCGATGCTTTTGAACTGTGGTGTTGGAGAAGACTTTTGAGAGTCCTTTGGACCTCAGGGAGATCCAACCAGTCCATGCTAAAGGAGATCAGTCCTGGGTGTTCATTGGAAGGACTGATGTTGAAGCTGAAGCTCCAATCCTTTGGCCACCTGATGTGAAGAACTGACTCAGTGGAAAAGACCCTGATGCTGGGAAAGATTGAAGGCAGGAGGAGAAAGGGACTACAGAGGATGAGATGGCTGGATGACATCACTGACTCAATGGACATGAGTTTGGGTAAACTCTGGGAGTTGGTGGTGGACAGGGAGACCTGGCGTGCTGAAGTCCATGGGGTCACAAAGAGTCGGACATGACTGAGCAACTGAACTGAACTTACATATTTAAAAAGAATATTTTAGGTGCTTACAAACTTCTCATAAACCTTCCCTTTCCTGAGAACTACATTTGGGTATTCACATACTGTAGTATATTAGGAAAGGCATTGCTTTTGTGCATGAGTTTGCATTGAGAACATGCTACCATAATTATTTTGTGTGTGAAATAAAGCAAACAAGATTTGAATCTATTTCAATTTCTTATTACTGGTCAAAAATACTATTGGAAATATACAATTTTATAGAAATATTTGTATGGTGTTTGGTAGTTAAGGGATTTCCTCACACATGTTTCCCCACATATCTTTGTGTATGAGGGAAAGTGAATGTGATGGTAATTAAAATACTAACTCTAGTCAAAATTCGTTGAACCCTTCTTTTTTGCCATGAACTGTTATAGTGACTTTATTTGGTGGTGTTAGAGGTAAAGACGGAGAAGGCAATGGCACCCCACTCCAGTACTCTCACCTGGAAAATCCCATGGACAGAGGAGCCTGGTAGGCTGCAGTCCATGGGGTCGCGAAGAGTCAGACATGACTGAGTAACTTCACTTTCACTTTTCACTTTTATGCACTGGAGAAGGAAATGGCAACCCTCTCCGGTGTTCTTGCCTGGAGAATCCCAGGGATGGGGGTCGCACAGAGTCGAACACGACTGAAGTGACTTAGCAGTAGCAGTAGAGGTAAAGAACCCACCTGCCAATGCAGGTAGACTTAAGAGATGAGGGTTCGATCTCTGGGATGAGAAGATCCCCTGGAGAAAGAAATAGCAACTCAGTCTAGTATTCTTGCCTGGAGAATCCCATGGATATAGAAGCCTGGAGAGCTGCAGTCCATAGGGTCTCAAAGGGTCGGGCACAACTGAAGTGACTTAGCACACAGAACATTTAAATATAAGGTGTTGTTCTGCTGAAAGTTTTACTTTCTTTTTAGGCCCAAAGGATTTGTTCACAAAAGAAAACATTCATTACATACTAATAAACAATTTCAGTTTTTAATAGAGGATTATTTAACTTAATTTTAATACACAATCATTAGAAAAAGAAAGAAAGAAAGAAAGAAAGAAACAACAGAGAGAAAAATAACAGTGTATACATCACCAAATTGAGCCGATACCTACATCCAGATTTGAACAGTGCTGGAAAGTCCCACATAGCAGCAATCTTAAGTTTTAATTGGGAAAGGGTCCTGGGTGGTGAGTCTACCCAACAAGCAAGCCTTCAAATTGCAATTTTGGCTTAGAATCCCAGGCTGCAAACTGATATCATCATCAGTTTGCATGCAAAAACACAAGTCTGATTTTACTTTAACTTTTTCAATGCTGTTGGTTTCACTTTCTAGTCATAAGGACTTCTTAGGCACTAGGTGGTTGGCCAGGCCTCCAGGAGCTCAAGAATTCCAAGACCCATCACTTTCTTATCTAAAGCACCACCTGACTGGCTGTGCTTGCAGGTAGTCATGGAATCCAAGCAGTTTCTAGGCAGACTAGAAGGTCAGAGGCCTGCTCTCTTGATTCTGAAGCCTGAACAAGACTACCTCCATTTTAATTTTCTGAATAGCTATATATTTAACTTATGGGCTTCCCTGAAAGCTCAGTTGGTAAAGAATCTGCCTGCAATGTAGGAGACCCTGGTTTGATTCCTGGCTGGGAAGATCCACTGAAGAAGGGATAGGCTACCCACTCCAGTATTCTTGGGCTTCCTTTGTGACTCAACAGGTAAATAATCTGCTTGCAGTGCAAGAGACCTGGGTTTGATCCCTGAGTTGGGGAGATCCCCTGGATAAAGGAAAGGCTACACACTCCAGCATTCTGGCCTGGGGAATTCCATGGATTCCAAGAATTGCATCCTTGGGATCCCAAAATGTTGGACACAACTGAGCGACTTTGACTTTGACTTTCACTTTTGCTTTGTCTATGAGTTTGTTTTGGGCTTTCTTGCCAAGCAAGAGATATGGGTTCAATCCCTGGGTCAAGAAGATTCCCCAGAGAAGAGAATGGCAACCCACTCCAGTAATCTTGCTTGGGGAATCCCATGATGAGTGGAGCCTGGCAGGCTATAGTCTAAAGGATTGCAAAAATGTTGGACATGACTTAGCCACTAAACAACAACAGTAAATGAGTTTGTTTAAATATATTAAAATAAGGAAGGTGCTAACCTCTTTGCTGCCTCCTAGATATAAATTTTATTGATCTAGATAGACTTGTTCACCTGTGTATATAAAGGTTTATGTGTATGCATGTATTTATACATGCACATGAGGTTAAACTAATTATTGGTTTACTTACAGTTTTCAAGTATTTAAATTTTAAGCTCATATTTAGAATTATTATCACAAAAAAGGAAATGTAATGAGACGCTTCCTCAAAGGATTACAATCTAGATAGACAAAACACATGTACTCTTATAATTAATATTTTAAAATATAGACATGTTGTCACAATCTCACTAGCATCACTACTGTTAGAGCTATGTGGAAATGCAGAGTTAAAAATGGCCATTTAATTGTGATACACTTGTATCTCATCAATAGAATTCTATATTAATTCAGTTCAGTTCAGTCGTTCAGTTTTTTTGCAACCCCATGGACTGCAGCACCTCAGACTTCCCTGTCCATCACCAGTTCCCAGAGCTTGCTCAAACACATGTCCATCGAGTCACTGATGCCATCCAACCATCTCATCCTCTGTCATCGTCTATATTAATTACAGTTTCCTTTTCTAAACATTGCTGCTATTGTCTCACTTGTTATCAGGACCCACTTCCATTTCCTAAACAGAATTTAGAATTTAACTCAAATCCTTACTTTCAACCATTTTCTTGATCATTTCAATATTTAAGTCAATGATCTTTTATGATCATTGATTTTCTTCATCCCACTGACCAATCATATGTCTTTTCTTTGTAAATTAATTTATTTATTTTAGTTGGAGGCTATTTACTTTAAAATATTGTAGTGGTTTTTGCCATCATTGACATGAATCAGCCATGCCTGTTTCAGTAGGATTACATTCAGGGCTTTGTTATTTATTTATGTCATGATACTTCTAAGTTACCAAATTTAACATCTCATGCCCTCAATATCCACCTCTTCTGTAACCTCTTACCACTCAACCTTTAAAAGAGGGACTAGTTCACTTTTACACATATAGCTTCATTATACATTTTTTGCTATGTTTCCTTTCCATTTTCTAACTGCATACTGGATATTTCCACCTAGGTAACCTGTGGCCATTTTATTTATATGAAGCTTAATTCAACCTCCCCTCTTCCAAAGTAGAAGCTTTATTTCAAAATTCTCCAAGTGTTTTACCTCTGTGCTAGTCAACTTAGATTATTTTGAGACAATCAACTTAGATTATTTTGAAACTAGAACACAACTTCCTTCATGATAATTTTTGCATCTTTATGATTCTCTAAGTTGCAGCACTGCCATCCAAGTTCAATGTCATTTCGTCTGACTTATTTCGTTAACATTCTAATTGGTCTCTGGTCTGTCCTTTGCAATCTACTTGACACTATTGCCAATGTAATGTTCTTAATACACTTTTGCTCTGAAGCAAACCTTCAGTGACCTTCTAATCTAGTCAGACTGATTTATTCACTGTATCTTCAGCACATCATATACTTTAGTCATATGTATATCATGGTTAGATCATTTCACTATCCTGAAATGCCCTTTCCTTTTCTCATTTATTTGCATTTTATCTTTTATTCCTCAGTTGAGGTCCATTTCTTCACTTCAGATTTTATTAAACTTTCTCTTCTTTAAACAATGTATTATCCACATTTTTACCATGCAAGTGTTTCGTGTCTCTTATACCCATTAGAGGAGAGAGGTTGAAGGGCTCTCACTTCTGTTGAGCATCTGAATGTCAGAACTGTGATTCAATTAAACAAATTCTACTTTCATTATTTCATAGAATCCATCTATTTAATATATTCAATAGTTTACTTTGATTCCAAAGATATATATTGCCTTATGTTATAGACTGAAGTTTTGTCCTGAAAACTCATATGATAAAGTCCTAAACCCTAGTACATTGGAATGTGACAGTATTTGGAGAATAGGGCCTTAAAAAAGGTCTGTGAAATGAGGCCAACCTGACTAGCATCCTTATAAAAAGAGAGAGAAAAGCAGAGACAACATAGAGAGTGTGGGCAGCTGCATGAGAACACACGGAACTCACCAGGATACAGCCCTGAGACTCAAGCAAAGCAGTCTATACCTAATCTTAGACTTTTAGCTTCCAGAACTGTATAAATACTTAATATGTCAAAACTAATTTAAGTGGAAGAAAATATAGCCACTATTGGGGTTGACACCCATGTTGATCTATTCTCAGAATAAATAACACCTGTAATAATATTATTAAGTATAGATTCTTAAAGTCCATTGGACTTTGATTAACCTTATTTCTACTAATATAAAAGCTGTGTGTGTGTGTGTGTGTGTGTGTGTGTGTGTGAATGCTGGGCTGTGTCTGACTTTTTGCAACTGCATGGACTATAGCCCGCCAAGATCCTCTGTCCATGGAATTTTCCAGGCAGGAATACTGGAATGCATTGCCATTTCCTTTTCCAGGGGATCTTCCCAACCCAGGGATCAAACCTGCATCTCTTGCATCTCCAGTATTGGCAGGCAGATTCTTTACCATTTGTGCTGCTCAGTTGTTCAGTAGATAAGTCATGTCAGACAATTTTCAATCCTATGAACTACAGCATGCCATATGTGTACTACACACCGGAGATGTGTCCTTTATTATCTCCTGGAGTGTGCTTAAACTCATGAGCATCAAGTCACAAAAATAGTCCCTCGAGAATTACAGCTCTCACAGAGAGGATGCAAAATATTTATAAATATCTATCAAGACTCAAGCAAGGAGTCTTATTTTACAGATCTTTATAAACTTCTCTCTTTTACCAGGCCATATATTATAAAACCACAGGTAACATCATACTCAATGATGAAAATCTGGAAACATTTCCTTTACGATCAAGGAAAAGACATGGATGCCTATTTTCACATCTTTTATTCAACATAATTTTGGAAGTTCTAGCCACAGCAATCATAAAAGGAAAAGAAAAAAAAATGCCGATTGGAAGAAAGAAGTAAAATTGTCACTGCTTGCAGATGTCCTGCTACTACACATAGAAAATTCTAAAAATACCACCAGGAAACTAATACTCATCAACAAATATGGTAAATTTGCAGGACATAAAATTAATATACACCAAGACTTAAATGTCAGGAAGAGAAATTCAGGAACTAATCCTGTTTTCCATCACATCAAATATAACAAAATATCTAGGAATAAATCTACTGATGGAGGCAAAAGACCTGTACTTCAAAAATTATAATATGCTGATTAAAGAATTTGAAGACAACACAAATGGGTAGAAAGATACACCATATTCTTGGATTGGAAAAATCAGTATTGTTTAAAAGACCATACTATCCAAGGTAATCTACAGATTCAATGCAATCCTATCAAAATACCAATGGCATTTTTTACAGAACTAGAACAAATATTTCCAAAACTTATGTGGAACTAAAAGACTCTGAATAGCCAAAACCATCTTGAGTATGAAGAACAGAGTCAGGAGTATCATGCTTTTTTTTCTATTTCAAACAGTAGTATAAAGCTACAGTAATCAAAACAGTGTTGCGTAACACAAATAAAGACGCATAGGTCAATGGTGCAGAACAGAGAATTCAGAAAATAAAGTACCCAAATAATGTCAATTAATGTATGAAAAATGAGACAAGAGTATAAAATGAGGAAAAATATTATTGGGGAAATTGAACAGTTACATACAAAAGAATAATCTGGACTACTTTCATATCCTGTGTTCAAAAATAGACTCAAAATGGATGTAAAGCTTAAATGTAAGAGCTGAAACCATTAAACTCCTTTAAAAAAAAAAAAAAAAGGAAGAAAGAAAATATAGGCAGCACAGGCTAGACATAGATCTTAACAATATTTTCATGTCTCCTCCAGCAAGAAAAAGTAAATAAGACTACATGAAACTGAGAAATTTTTGCAGAGTGAAGGAAACTTTCAACAAATTTAAAAGGAAGGTGCTATATGGGATAAGATATTTGCAAATGATATACCCAAAAGGGGATTCATATCCAATTATATAAGAAGTCCTACCACTTAACATCAAAGGAACAAACAACCTGATTAAAACATGAGGAGAGATCCTAAACACACATCTTTCCAAAGGCACACAGATGGCCAACAGAGACATTAAAAAATGGTCAATATCACTAATTATTGGGGAATATAAATCAAAACCACAATAAGACACCACCTGATATGTGACAGAATGGCTATTATATATATATATTAAAAAAAAAAAAAAAGAGCAAATGACAGATGTTGGGGAGAATGTGGAAGAAAAAAAAAAAAAAACACTCCTGCACTGTTGGTGGGATTCTAAATTAGTAAAGCCACTACAGGAAAACCATACGCAGATTCTTTAAAAGCTGAAAATATAATCCAGCAGTTTTACAATTGATTGTTTAACCAAAGCGAGTGAAAATAATAATTTGAAAAGACATATGCACATCAAGTTTCACTGCATCATTAGCCAAGATGTAGAGGCTACCTAAGTGGTCATCAATAAATAAGTAGACAAAAAAAGATGTGGTGTATACATATACAAACACACACACACACACACACACAAACACTGGACTATTACTCAGCCATTAAAATAAATATTGTCATTCTCAATAATATGTATGGGTCTAGAGGCTAGTACACTAAGTGAAATATGTCAGAGAAAGACAAACACTATATGATATTACTTATAGGAGGAATCTCAATAGCAACAACAAAAACAGATCTAAAACAAAATAAAAACAGATTCATACAGAGAATAAATGGTTGGTTTCCAGAAGGGAGGATGGTAGGGGATGAGTAAGATTATTGAAGGGATTTAAGAGGAAGAAACCACCAATTATGTAACAAATCAGTATTGATAATACCCCATAATGGATATGGTAACAATATTGTAATAATATATATAGAAATGATTACTAGACCTATCATGGTGATGATTACATGATGTATGAAGATGTCAAATCATTATGTATTATACCTGAAGTTAACCCATTGTATATCAGCTATATTTCAATTAAAAATAAACACATTAAAGCAACTTTCACTTAGTAGAGCCTGGCTAGCTGTTCATCAAAACTGTTTCCTCTTCTCTTGAAACATATAGCTAGATTAGCACCCTCTCTTAAAAGCAGTCATGTGACTAAATTTTAATCAATGAATTGCAAGCAGAATTGGTGTGTATCCTTTATTGTTCTGGCCTATGAAAGCCTTTCAAGTGTATGTCTTTATGCTCTTTCCCTTTTGGATGACTGAGATGAAGAAAGCTGCAGCAATCTTGGAAGTCACATGCTAAAGTTGATGGAGGGACTTCCTTGGTAGTTCAGTGGTTCTGTGCTTCTACTGCAAGGGGTGTGAGCTTGATCTCTGGTCAGGGAACTAAGATCCTACATGCCAGACGATATGGCCACTTTTCTTTTTTTAATGACATAATTGCAAGACTGAAAGAGCTTGGATTTCTGCATAATTGCATGGAGGAGAGCTTCCGAGTCTCTTACATCTCCCATATTGGATTTTATATGGGTGAGAAATAAATGCCTATTTTGCTAACCCACTACATTTGTGGAGTTCATCTGTCACTTCACTGGTATTTCTTTAAAATGTACATGGGAAGTAGCCTGCTTCCTTTGATTGTGATATTGGATGGGAAAAGGTGATAATACAAGAGGAAATCAGGGGTATAACCTTATCAGAAGAAATCCAGGTGCCTTTCTGAATTACAGTATTACAGAATACAGATGCTTCAGCATAAACATTAAGCTCAGAAGATTCAGATAATTAGTTTTCACAAAAGGGAGACAGTGAAGCTGTGAAATGCACCTGACACTGAATAGTAAGAGGAAGATTCATTGCAGCTGTCATTGAACTGATTATCTGAAGGCAAAGCAATGCTATTTTGTGCAAACAATGTATAATACTTAGGGAACAGCAATTAGAATCATGAATCCTTGCATTAGTGAATGGAGCCTGATGGTGTTTACTCAATTTTAAATTGCTGGGGTAGCGATAGAAAGATAAGCCCTGCAAAGCACTTTGGAAATTTTACTTTCAGAACATTAATGACATACTTAAATCTAAGAAGATGAATAAAGCAAAAGAGAGATAAAGAAGAAAATCTTACAGCTTGTATTTATGAGGGTTCTCCCTTGAGGTCTCCCCATCATATGTTTCCATAGTAACTCCAAGTTTCCAGAAGCTTTACAAATGGCATCATTTAATGTCAAAACACTTAATGAATAAATTCACTATACAGAGAGAGTGAACTGCCTACGAGAGTATTTTATACTCAGATTTTCTTGTGCCACTTAACAATACCCAAATACTGATACATAGCACTAATCATAGAAAAATATGGTTCATAATACCAACATGAAATACTTCTTTTTACACAATTAGCATACAGTCTAATATCAGTCAGTTTAATCACTCAGTCATGCCCAACTCTGCAACCCCATGGACTGCAGCACGCCAGGCTTCCCTGTCCATCACCAGTTCTCGGATCTTACTCAAACTCATGCCCCATTGGGTCAGTGATGCTATCCAATCATCTCATTCAATATCAGTAATACATTTTATTAACTACACCTGGACAACTCTGTGGCAAATTTTACACTGTCACTACACCAAATTTGTTATTTAGTCTTACTCAGGTTTCATTTTTATTTCTTTCTCTTTTTTCTTTTCTTGTCACCTAATTTGGACTGAGAAACTTAGTGGAAATTATTTCAGAGAACCAGGAAACTGGGCATTTCATAATAAGACTTTACCAGGTTTAATTCTGGAGAAGGGCATGACAACCCATTCCAGTATTCTTGCCTGGAGACTTCCCATGGCCAGAGGAGCTTGACAGCCTGTATTTCATAGTGTCACAAAGAATCAGACATGATTGAGCAACTAAGCAAAGCACAGCACAGGTATAATTAAAATTTAAATCTCATCAAAATATGAACAGCATGTAGTCAAACATGTAAACTTGCAAATTAAACAAATAACAACAACAACACAGGCAGAAATATTGCACTTCGGGATTCTAAAAATAATTAGTCCCCCCCCATAAAAATTCAAATCATTTTCTTGGATAAGTATGTAGTATAATTATATATTTGGTTTTAACTTAAAATGTTATACATCAGACAGTAGATATCAATAATCTAAAGAGTCCAATCTTAGAATTACACTGGATTGAAAATGTTGGGGATAGACTTAAAGAGAAAATCCAGTCTGATATGTTAAAGGATGCCTGATGGAGCTTTTTTTTTTCTTTTGGTCTCTAGATTATCTTCTAATTCACCATCAAATAATTTTTAAGAGGTGCTCAGAGTAGGAGGCTGTCAGGATAAGGAGGAAGAACAGTTGTATTGAGTAGGAGAGAATGATCTTAAAAACCAGGGTGAATTTTTTCTTCTGTAATTTTAAGTGACTCATGGTGAAATAACTCAAGATAAAATAATTTCAATTCATTTCACTCTAGCAGTCATTTACTGGGAACTGACTGTGAGGCAAATATCATTGCCCCTGCCATGTGAAAGGGATAGACAAAGACAAGGAAGGCAATGGAATGCTCTCTGAAAAAGCTACTGAGCTATTGAGGTTGTGCACTGTTGATATAAATACAACATATAAAAGTAAGTAGATTCATGCATGCAGAACACCAGCTGAGAGTGGACAGGAGTACCTGACCAGCAGAAAAGAATACATAGAACCACACAAAACTTAGTAGGATGAAGGAATTTTGGGGAAAAACAGGAGTGTTAGTAGGACTGGACCTGCCCTCAGCAGGTGGGAGAACTGAAGCAGGGGTCCAGTCCCCACATCGGGGCAATTGTCTAGGTTAGGGGAGAAACATTTAAGGCTGAGAGTGAGAAAGCTGATCTGTGGCAGCCTAAATGGAATGAGAATCAGACAGTCCTTGCTGCAGCTGTAGGTACCCTAGACGGCGCCGTGGTTAGGAGCTGGAGTTTAGGGATTGTGGAGCAATCTCAAGGCAAAGGCTGCTCTTGACTGGGGATAGATAGATCCAGGGGATGTGAGGGAGGAGATTGTGGTGGGAAATGTGTGGAGGAAAGCCAGGCAGCCATGGAAGCAAGGTGATACTGCTGAGTCACGGGTAGGGGGTGGAGCCATCATCATAGTCTCTCTCCCCCCAATACCAGCATCAGCAGCTGAACAATAGAGAGGCTGGCCCATCAAATGCCTGACGCCCTGAACCACACAGTAGGACCCCACCCAGGATGCTCCTTTAAGCGCCTGTTACACCAATCAACAGAGAAGGATCCCAGGTAAGGAAGCCCTCTAAGTGCTTGAACTGGCTGAGCTATGGAGACAGACATGCCAAAGAGGCCTTCTGATTGTCAGCCACAAGAGACTCGAAAAAAGACTCTGATAGGGCCATAACTCCTGCGGTGGAGGCAGTCCGTGTCCCTGCACACTTGGCACCGCCAGGGTCCCCACAAGCCAAGCAGTTGTGCTACCTTCACAGTTATCTCTCACTGGGGCAAAGCTGCCACAGGCAAAAAAAAAAGTCTTGCACCTATGCATCTATGTGCACAAAGTCACTTTGGTCATGTCCGAATCTTTGCGACCCTGTAGACTGTGGCCTGCCAGGCTTCTCTGTCAGGGGGTTCTCCAGGCAAGAACACTGGAGCGTATTGGACAATACCGGTTGCCACAGCCTTCTAGAGCACTATATGCTGCCCTAGCCGCCAACCCCCCTGAGTACCTGGTGCTGCCAGAACCCCCGTGACCCAAGCAGCTGCACCACCTCCACCCCTGGCCCTCACAGGGGCAAACCCAAGTCCATCAGGGCAGCCTCAGGGGCAAACCCCAGTGGATGCCCCACATGCAGAGGTGGAAATAAAACCACAACTGAAACCCAGGGGCAGTGGGGCTAAGGAAGGAGACCCAAACCCTCCCACCAGCTGTACAAGCTGCAGATTAAATCCACATGATCAACTAGGCAGACTCTGTGTCTGTGGAATATATAAAAGGGCATTGAGAGCTCCCACAAAATAAAATGCACTAGATCTGATAGCTGTGGACATTGGAGACAAGAACACAGTGGAATAGAAACAGATTAGAATCTGAGCTGCCCTCATAGCAGGTCAAGAGATCGGCAGTGTTGGAGGGCATCCTAGGGAGGTGAGGTGGACTGTGACTCCCAGTGAGGGAAAGGACTCTGACAGCAGTGACTCAAGGAAACTTTTATTATTCTTATGTTTTGACTTCTGTAGATTCTTTGTACTTTTTTTTTCTTTCCCCACCCCCTGCCATTATAGTTATCAATTTTATTGGCACTATGAAGTCTAATTAAATTTTTGAGCTTTTTTTTTTTTTTTCCCTCACACATTTTTTATTGTTGTTATAAACCTCTGCCTTTATATTGGGCTTTTACAGTTCTGGGGAAGTTTTTTTTTTTTTTTTTTTATTTTTTATTTTCTCTTCTCTCTCTTTTTTTTAATGTTAATTTTTTAAACCTTTTATTATTTTTCTACATTTAATCCTTCATTTGCTTTTCCTTCTGTTCTTTTCCCCTTGCAGTTAATCTTTAATGTATATAAATCTTCTTTATCTACCACGATTTATCTTTTCATATCTAGTCTTTCTTTCTTTCCTTTCCTCTCAACATATTTGTTAGTTTTATTTTCATTACTTTATTCCCCAATTGGCACTTTGCTTTAGTTTTGTTTTCCAGTTTGTGCTTCAGTTAGTTTTGTTCTTGCAGATATAATTTTAGGTTTCCTTTGTTTGCCAGATCAATCTATTATACTATACTTTTGTTGGACTGTTTTAATTTGCTTATGGGTGTGTGTGTGTATATATATATGTATGTATGTATATTCAGTCACACTTTTTATCGCTGTTATACCCTCTGCATCTACATTGGGCTTTTGCAGTTCTGTGGAATTTTCTTCTTTTTTTTTTTTCCCCTTTTTTTAATCACATATATATATAATTTTAACTTTTAATTTTTTAAACCTATTCCTTTATACATTTATTTCTTTGTTTGCTTTCTTACTGTTCTTTTTCCCTTGCAATTAATCTTTAGTATGTATAAATCTTCATAAAACTCTATTTAACTTTGCATATCTAATCTTTATTTCTTTTCCTTCTTTCCTTTCCTCTCAAAATACTTGTTAGTTTTATTTTCATTACTTTATTCCCCACTTGGCACCATGCTTTAGTTTTGTTTTCCAGTTCGTGCTTTAGTTAGTTTTGTTCTTAATCGGTAAATATAATCTTTTATTTCTTTGTTTACCAGGTCAATGTATTGTACTTTGTTTTTGTTGGGCTGTTTTGACTTTGCTCATAAGTATATATGTATATGTTTATATTCCATTATTTTAATTATATTTGACAGATTTTGTTACTGCCATTTGTCTGGGGGTCATCCTTTGTTTCTCATTTTTTGATATTTGTTTTAATCTCATTAATGCCATAACAAACCACTCGTGGAATCTTCATTCCTGAAGAGAGAACAAGTCCTGAGATTTAGAGTGGGATCACTGACTCCAAGACCTTAGACTACCAGAGAACTAACCCTCAGTTCAGTTCAGTTCAGTTCAGTCACTCAGTCATGTCGGACTCTTTGCAACCCCATGAATCGCAGCACACCAGGCCTCCCTGTCCATCACCAACTTCTGGAGTCCATTCAAACTCATGTCCATTGTGTCAGTGATGCCACCCAGCCATCTCATCCTCTGTCATCCCCTTCTCCTCCTGCCCTCAATCCCTCCCAGCATCAGGGTCTTTTCCAATGAGTCAACTCTTTGCATGAGGTGGCCAAAGTACTGGAGTTTCAGCTTCAACATCAGTCCTTCCAGTGAACACCCCAGACTGATCTCCTCTAAGATGGACTGGTTGGGTCTCCTTGCAGTCCAAGGGCCTCTCAAGCATCTTCTCCAACACCACAGTTCAAAAGCATCAATTTTTTGACCCTCAGCTTTCTTCACAGTCCAACTTTTATATCCATATGTGATCACTGGAAAAACCATAGCCTTGACTAGACGAACTTTTGTTGGCAAAGTAATGTCTCTGCTTTTTAATATGCTATCTAGGGGTAACAGATAGTGAAAACTAACACAAAGGAAGCCACTGTAATACAAGACCCAGCATCACCCAACCATCATGTAAACAACAAACAAAAACAAAAATACAAGCCCAATCATCAGCAGACAGGATTATCACCTCATTCAGCATTTCCAATCAGAGGAAAAACAAGCAAACAAACAAAAACTCAGCATAAATCTCACACTATAAGAAGCTTACACAATCAACTGGACTAACCTTAGAGAGCAGGCACCAAATGAAAGAAAGAATTCAACCTTGAAGCTCGGGAAAAGGAGACCCCAAACACAATAAGTTAAAGAAAAAAAAAAAAAAAACAAAAGAAAAGGCAGAGAAATACTACACAATGAAGGGACAAACTAGAAGCACAGAAGTCCAAATAAATGAAGAGTAACTAGGCAAACTACCTGAAAAATAATTCAGAATAATGATAGTAAAGATGATCAAATTCTTGAAAGCAAAATGGAGAAAGTGCAAGAATCAATTAACAAAGAAGTATAAGAATTAAAGAATAAACATGCAGAGGCAAACAACAGAATAACTGAAATTAAAAATATTCTAGAAGGAATACATAGCAGAATATCTGAAGCAAAGGAATGAATCAGTGAGCTGGAAGATAAAATGTTGGAAATTACTTCTGAAGAGCTGAATACAGTAAAAAGATTGAAAAGAACTGAGGACAGACTCAGAGACCTCCAGAACAATATCAAACACACCAAAATTAGAATAATAGGGATCCCAGAAGAAGAAGAGAAAAAGAAAGGCTATGAAAAAAATTTTGAAGAGATTACAGATGAAAATTTCCCAAGCATGGAAAAGGATAGTCAATCAAGTCCAAGAGGCACAAAGAGTCCCATACAGGATAAACCTAAGGAGAAACATGCCAAGACACATGCTAATCGAACTAACAAGGACTAAACACAAATAAAGAATATTAAAAGTAGCAAGGGAGAAACAACAAGTAACATAAAAGGGAAACCCCATAGGTTTAATGGCTGATCTTTGAGCAGAAACTCTGCAGACCAGAAGGGAATGACAGGATATATTTAGAGTATAGAAAAGGAAACATCTACAACCAAGATTACTGTACCCGGCAAGGATCTCATTCAAAACTGATGGAGAAATCAAAAGCTTTTCAGACAAACCAAAGTTAAGAGAATTCAGTACCACCAAACCAGCTTTACAACAAATGTTAAACAGACTTATATAGTCAAGAAATTCAAGAGAAGAAAAAAGATCTATAAATCAACCCAAAATGATTAAGAAAATGGCAATAGGAACATATATATCAATAACTACCTTAAATGTAAATGTATTAAATACTCCAACCAAAAGACACAGCCTGGCTGAATGGATACAAAAACAAGACCCATATACATGCTGCCTACAAGAAACCCACTTTAGACCTCAAGACACATATAGACTGAAAGTGAAAAGATGGAAATATATTCCAAGCAAATGGAAAGCAAAAGAAAGCTTGAGTAGTAATCCTCATCACAGACAAAATAGACCTTAAAACAAAGATTACAAGAGACAAGGAAGGGCACTATATAATGATCAAGGGATCAATCCAAGAGGAAGACAAAACAATTGTAAATAGCTATGCACCCAACATAGGAGCATCTCAGTACATCAGACTAACACTAATGGATATAAAAAGAGAAACTGACATAGTAGGAGACTTTAACACCCCTCTGACACCAATGGACAGATCATCAAAACAGAATATTAATAAGGAAATACAAGTCTTAAATGATACATTAGATGAGATGGATCTCATTGATATCTTCAGGAGATTCCATCCAAATCCAGAAGACTACACCTTCTTCTCAAGTGCACATGGAACATTCTCCAGGGTAAACCCATCTTGGGTCACAAATCAAACCTCAGTATATTTAAGGAAACTGAAACCATATCAAGCATCTTCTCTGACCACAATGTTATGAGACCAGATATCAATTACAAGAAAAAAAAAAAAAAAAAAACTGTAAGAAACACAAACACATGTAGATTAAACAAGACATTTCTAAATAGCTGACAAGTACTGAAGAAATCAAAAGGGAAATCAAAAAATTTCTAGAACAAATCACAATGAAAACACAACAACTCAAAACCTATGGGATGCAGCAAAAGCAGTCCTAAGAGGGAAGTTTACAGCAGTACTATCCTACCTCAAGAAACAAGAAAAACATCAAATAAACAGCCTAACTTTACACCTAAAACAACTGGAAAAAGAAGAAGAAGAAGAACAACAACAACAACAACAAAAGGCCCCAAAATTAGTAGAAGGAAAGAAATCATAAAGATACGAGCAGAAATAAATGAAAAAGAAATAAAACAAACAACAGTAAAGATGAATAAAACTAAAATCTGGTTCTTTGAGAAGATAAACAAAATTGACAAACTTTTGACCAGACTAATTAAAAAAAAAAGAGAGAGAGAGAGTGAGACGAATCAAATCAACAAATTTAGAAATGAAAAAGGAGAGTTTACAACAGACAACTCAGAAATACAAAGGATTATGAGACTATTGTGAACAACTCTATGACAATAAAAAGGATAACCTGGAAGAAATGGACAGATTCTTAGAAAAGTTCAATCTTCCAAGACTGAACCATGAAGAAAAAGAAATTATGAGCAAACCAATTAAAAGCACTGAAATTGAAGCTGTGAACAAAAATCTCCCAAAAAACAAAAGCCCAGGACCAGATGGCTTCACAGGAGAATTCTATCAAACATTTAGAGAAGAGCTAATGCCTATCCTTCTAAAACTCTTTCAAAAAATTGCAGAGGAAGGAACACTTGTAAACTCATTCTAAGGGGCCACCTTCACTCTGATACCAAAATGAGACAAAGACAACACAAGAAAAGGAAACTATAGGCCAATATCACTGATGAACATAGATGCAAAAATTCTCAACAAAATTTTAGAAAACAGAATTCAGCAACACATCAAAAAGCTCATAGACTCTGATCAATTTGGGCTTATTCCAGGAATGAAAGGATTCTTCAATATATGCAAATCAATCAATGTGTTATATCATATTAAGAAATTGAAAGATAAAAACCATATGATCTCCTCAATAGATGCCGAAAATATCCTTGACAAAAATCAGCACCCGTTTATGATGAAAACTCTTCAACAAAAGGGCATAGAAGGAACCTACCTCAACATAATAAAGACCATATAGTATAAGCCTCCAGAAAACATTATTCTCAGTGATGAGAAGCTGAAAGCATTCCCTCTAAGATCAGGAACAAGACAAGGGTGTCCACTTTCACCACTATTATTCAACGTAGTTCTAGAAGGCCTAGATACAACAGTCAGAGAAGAAGAAAAAAATAAATAAATAAAATAAACCAGATCAGAAAGGAAGAAGTAAAGCTTTCACTGTTTGCAGATGACATGATACTGTACGTATAAAACCCAAAGAATAGTATCAGAAAATTACTAGAGTTAATCAGTGATTTTAGCAAAGTTGCAGGATACAAAATCAACACACAGAAATCACTTGCATTTCTATTTACTAACATTGAAAAACCAGAAAGAGAAATTAAGGAATCAATCTCATTCACTATTGCAACAAAAATAATTAAATGTCTATGAATAAACTTACCTAAAGAGACAAAAGAACTGTACAGAGAAAATAATAAGACACTAATGAAAGAAATCAAAGATGACATAAACAGTTGCGCCTAGGTAGGGAAAATCAATATTGTGAAAATGACTATGCTACCAAACACAATATACAGATTCAATGTGATCCCTTTCAAACTCCCAATGGCATTTTTCACAGAACTAGAACAAAAAAAATCACAATTCATATGGAAACACAAAAGGCCCCGAATAGCCAAAGCAGTCTTGAGAGAGAAGAATGGAGCTGAAGGAATCAACCTTACTGACGTCAGATTATACTACAAAGCTACAGTCATCAAGACAGTATGATACCGGCACAAAACAGAAATATAGACCAATGGAACAAGATAGAAAGCCCAGAAACAGAACCATGCACCTATGAGTACCTTATTTTTGACAAAGGAGGCAAGAATATACAATGGGGCAAAGACAGCCTCTTCAATAAGTGGTGCTGGGAAAACTGGACAGCTACATGTAAAAGAATGAAATTAGAACACTTCCTAACACCACACACAAAGATAAACTCAAAATGGAATAAAGACCTAAATGTAAGGCCAGAAAGAATAAAACACAGGCAGAATACTCGATGTCATAAATCAAAGCAAAATCCTCTATGACCCACCTCCTAGAGTAATTGAAATAAAACCCAAAGTAAACAAATGACAATTGATTAAACTTAAAAGCTTTTGCACAGCAAAGGAAACTATAAGGAAGGTGAAAAGACAACCCTCAGAATGGGAGAAAATGATAGCAAATGAAACAACTGACAAAGGATTAATTTCCAAAATATATAAGCAGCTCATACAACTTAATGCCAGGAAAACAAACAACCCAGTGAAAAAGTGGGGAAAAGATCTGAACAGACATTTCTCCAAAGAAAACATACAGATGGCTAACAAACACATGAAAAGATGCTCAATATTGCTCATTGTTAGAGAAATGCAAATCAAAACTACAATGAGATATCACCTCACACCAGTCAGAATGGCCATCATCAAAAAGTCTACAAACATAAAGGCTGGAGAGGGTGTGGAGAAAAGGGAACATTCTTGCAGGTGGTGTGTATTTAATTGATAGAGCCACTATGGAAGATGGTATGGAGATTCCTTAAAACACTAGGAATAAAACCACCATATAACCCAGCAATCCCACTTCTAGGTATATACCCTGAGGAAACCAGGGTCTAGGTATATACCCTGAGGAAACCAGGGTTGAAAAAGACACATGTATCCCATTGTTCATTGCGTCAAAATTTACAGTAGCTAGAACATGGAAGCAACCTAGATGCCTATCGACAGGTGAATGCATAAAGAAGTAGTGGTACATATACACAATGGTATATTACACAGCCATAAAAAGGAACACATTTGAGTAAGTTCTGATGAAGTCAATGAACCTAGAACCTATTCAACAGAGTGAAGTGAGTCAGAAATAGAAAGATAAATATTGTATTCTAACACATATATATGGAATCTAGAAAAATGGTTCTGAAGAATTTACAGGGCAGCAATGGAGAATTAGACATAGAGAATAGACTTATGGACATGGGGAGAGGTGAGGAGAGGGTGAGATGTATGGAAAGAGTAACATGGAAACTTTCATTACCATATAGATAAAATAGATAGCCAACGGGAATTTGCTGTGTGTCTCAGGAGACTCAATCAGAGGCCCTGCATCAACCTAAGGGGTGGGGGTGGAGAGGGATATGGGAGGGAGGTTCAAATGGAGGGAATATATGCATACTTATGGCTGATTCATGTTGAGGTTTAACAGAAAACAATGAAATTCTGTAAAGCAGTATCCTTCAATAAAAAAATAAATTAACAAAAAATAAGTAAATATAATGTCTGTCAAAATACGTTTATATTTCAGTCTTAGAGGAAAGAGGGTCACAATCTCTTAAGAGGATCAATAAAAGTTTCAATGAAGGAAATGGCTGTCAAGTTACCCTAAAATACTGAGGGATTATAGCAGCCATCACCACATGGGGGAGATATTCCATGGGGAATTAGCATTAACAAAACCTTTATTTCCCCTATTACTCCAGTGCACATGGGGAATTCACCTTTGAATTTGGGTATTTTGCCCTGCTGACCATATCTGAGATGGATACTGAGTTGAACTAGACCAATCAGATTCTTTCTTCTCAGACTGTAGTATTTTTTAATAGAGATGGACTGATACTGGGATTTGCTGATAACCAAGTCAAGTTTAACTTTTAGAGAGTGACAAAGACTCTCCTCAACACAACCATAGTCAACCTCCTCTAAACCTTCAAAGACCCAAACTTGGGCTCTGTCCTGGCCAGTTTAGTCCAGTTTTAATAATACTGCAGGATCTCTCTAGCAAAAATCATCCAACCTTGATATCTAATTAAATTCCTCATCTACTTCCCTGAAAATGTTATCACCCTGGCCTGCCTTCAGCAAGAATTTTGTTGAATTGGTCAAGAATTCCCTTAGTCATGATGTTCCTGCTAATAATATCTATCCACTGACTTCCACTCTATGCCTTGGCTACAAATCTTCACTTGCCCTTATATTTGGAGTTGAGCCTGATCTCTCTCCCTTACTGCAAAACCCCACTGTAGTCATTCCCCTGAATAAAAACTTCCTTACTGTCTTTTACAAGAATCATGAATATTTTTTTAACATAAATAGTTTTTCATTAGAAACGCATAAAAAAATTCCTGGCAATGAACCTGAAGAGCTGAACTAGTTCCCAAACTTTAGGTGTGTCTGTGTGTTAGTCGCTCAGTTGTGTCCGATCTTTGCAAAACCATGGGCTGTGTCCACCAGCCTCCTCTGTCCATGGAATTTTCCAAGCAAGAATACTGGGAAAGGTTGCCATGCCCTTCTCCAGGGGATCTTCCTGACCCACGGAATGAACCCAGGTCTCCAACATTGCAGCCAGATTCTATACCATTTGAACTATTGTTTCTCTTTTGTGCTATTTTTTGTTTGTTTGTTTGTTTGTTTTTACATTTTTTTGACACCTGAGATAGTCCTTCTGTGATTAAATTAGTTTCAGTTTGTGTCTTAAATAGAAAATATATTTTAAGCAATTCTTGGCAAAATTTTAAAAAAATAGTTTTAAGAAATCACAAGACACATTTTTGTGTCTTAAATATGTATTGGGGGAATTTTGACAAAGACTTTTATTACAACACTACAGTCGATGCTCTGTTCAGTAAGACAAAAAAAAAAATCATTTAGGAATTTCAAGTACGATAATTGTATGACTGAACTAAACTTTAGGGAAGATCATTTGCAGTGTGGTTTATTCAAGTAGAAAACTACAAGTTAGAAGACTGGCTATGAGTCTACACCAACGGTTTAGGCAGTTAGGATTTACAGGAAAGCTGTGAATATTTCTGCAGATTTTGTAGTACAAAACGCCAGGGAATACAATTCATAGCATATTCTTTGTGAATGACACACTCAAAATTGTGCAACACACAACTGTATCAACTAGAGTATGAAATAGAGTGGTGGCCATGATGTTTAAAGGAGAGAAAAGACATGAAGGATGCTACCAAGGTAAGATTTGAAGGTACTGGAAACATTTAGAAACAGTTGTTGAAGTCCTGAGAGGGCCCAAAGTCCATCCAAATTTTAAATCCAAGTTACTTGGAGAGTAATGGCAACACCTGTATAAAAGCAGAAGGCAGAAAGAAAGCTCAGTCAGGACTTGAGTGAGCAAAATAAAATTTAAGATGATATTGGTATTTATGCAAATAAGTCTGAGATACCTGAATGACATCCAAGTAGAGATAACCAATAGAAATTTTACATTTGAGAGTCACTTGAAATGAAAATAATACTTCAGTTCATTTCAGTTCAGTCCTTCAGTCGTGCCTGACTCTTTGCGACCCCATGAATCGCAGCACACCAGGCCTCCCTGTCCATCACCAACTCCCAGAGTTTACTCAAACTCATGTCCATCAATTTGGTGATGCCATCTAGCCATCTCATCCTCTGCCGTCCCCTTCTCCTCCTGGCCCCAATCCCTCCCAGCATCAGCATCTTTTCCAATGAGTCAACTCTTTGCATGAGGTGGCCAAAGTATTGGAGTTTCAGCCTAAATAATACAGCCATACAAATCAGTGAGATTAGAATAAAAAAAGAAAAGTGCTAAAAGAGTAAAGGAAAAAAAACTTAGATACTGCTTAAGTTGAAATCTTAAATTATTTGAAAAGGAAATAAAGCAAAGTAATGTGTAGAAGAACGTAGACTTCAAAGAATGAAAGAGTTTCAATAAGACAAACAGTACCAAGAATATCAAATTATAAAGAGAGATCAGGAAGGAAATTTCAATGACAGAATTTGAATTGAATGACTGAGAAAGTGCTGCTTGGAGTTATCATCAAGATGAAAATTGAAAGTGAAAGTGAAGTCTCTCAGTCGTGTCCGACTCTTTGCGACCCCATGGACTGTAGCCTACCAGGCTCCTCCATCCATGGGATTCTCCAGGCAAAAATACTGGAGTGAGTTGCCATTTCCTTCTCCAGGGGATCTTCCCAACCCAGGGATCAAACCCCGGTCTCCCGCATTGTAGGCGGACGCTTTAACCTCTGAGCCATCAGGGAAGCGATATTTGAGTTCAAAAAAAGGAAAATAATACAGAATTGCAAAGATTGTTAATAAAAAATGATGGTTTTAGTTAAAATGTTTGTAGTGAAAGTCACTCTTTGTGACCCCATGGACTACACAGTCCATGGACTTCTCCAGGCCAGAACACTGGAGTGGGTAGCTGTGCCCTTTCCCAGAGGATCTTCTGAACCCAGGGATCAAACCCAGGTCTCTGACATCGCAGGCAGATTTTTCACCACTTGAGCCACTAGGGAAGCAAAAAAATGTTTGTAGAGAGGTAAGCAAACATATGAGAACAGAAAGATAAAATAAAGAAATTAAGGATGCAAGAGTAGGAGAAATTGATGGAGCAAGATGTCTCACAGGAGATGGAAAGAAGGAGCAAGGTTAACAAAGAGATTGGATTTATGTGAGAAGAGAGATGAATACCATTGTCACAGAAGTAAGGGTAAAGGGTGTAAACAAGTAAGGTAAAGAAGTAAGGGTGAAGAGAATCAATAAAATACGGTGATATTGTATAATATAATGCATGAAAGTGGTGAAAGTGCATGCAGAATTCAGATACTTATTGATTTTCTCTGTGAAAAAGAAAAAGGTGTCTACTGAAATTGAGGGGCTAATGGTAATAAGAAAGGATAAACTTGGAACATTTTCAGGGCAAATTATTATGTTTTTTATTATCACCAAGAAAGCCATGGGTGATGCATTTAAAACTTTCTCATTTACTTCCTGCACTTCAGTACACAGAGATTTGGAAAATAAGGATAAGGATATATTTCTTTCTATATAATTCTTTCTCCCTTTGCTTCTGCTTCTAAAGAGTATTTACCTCTCTTTCTCAGCAATGTGTACCTCTTGTGTCTTTTGTTCCATTTATTTCTCCAAATCTGAGATCCAGATTCAAACAAGTATTTTTTTTTTTTTTTGCATTGTGCAACTCTCCTTTATCCTACCAGCAGAGATTTTGCATTTTTGAAAATACTATTTCTTTATCCTCCCACTTCCTCAAATAATATGTCAGCAATAATAATTTCTAAAATGTACTGAAACCTTACTATCTTCTGGAAATTAGCTGAATCTTTTTACTTCTAGCCATCATATAAACTTCAAAAAATCCTATGAGCTAGATTCTATGATTGTTCCCACTTTACATTTGGGGAGATTACAGCGTATAATGATTTGCCCAAGATCATACATAAATGAGTGGTGATACCAGGAGGCAAACCTATAAAGAACAAATCCAGATCTCATATTCATAACCATTTTCTTCTCTCTCCTTCATCCCCAAATTCTTGGGGGGGGGAGAGTTTTGCTTTCATTACTTTCTATACAATATCTTAACCCACAGTTTCTCAAGGTAGTCTCAAGCTTGCCCCCTGGGCCACTTTCAGGAACCTGAAAATCCAGGTTCCTGGATCCCCTCTACACAGAGCGATTGAAGATCTAGCAACTTCGCCTTAATATGTTTACCAAGGGCCTTTAAGGTTGAGAACATCTCACCTCAGCACTTGCAATTTGCTTTTTGCTACCACCTCTAATCTTTTATAATATCTTTGGACAAGTGAATTCTTTATTCATCATTTCAAAAAAAAAAAAAAAAAACCTTCTTAAATTCCCCCAAACTCTTTAACACTTCATTCAGTTGCTCAATCCTGGCCTCTGCTTCACTTCCCAGCATCATAATCATTTCTTGCTGCTACTTCCCTCACTCTGTTCTGTGTTAAAGTCTAAGCACTTCAAACTACTTGACTCCCTACCCTGCACTGTGTGCTTCGGCTTGTTTCACAAACTCTATTCAAACAGCTTCTTTATCTTTCCTTACCCTTTTATCATTCTTCAAGACCCAGCTAAAACAATGTGTATTTTCGCAGTACATAGACATCATACACCCTCAATTTATCCTCTGTGATACCAAAGCAGGGTTTTATGTCACTGACATAGTCATACTCTGACAGTTAGTTGCCTTTACATGTAAGGATGGTAACATAAACATGTAATATACTCTATGATAGTTTATTGTCTTGCTTTGTAAGACTGTGAGCTGCTTGAGGACAGAAAAATGCCCAACTCTAGTACGATCTAGTAGAAAAGAGGAATTGGGGTAAGGACTGGGTAACAGGACCAATTCAGCATCATTTTGAAACATGTCTCCTAAGCCATGCCAGAAGAGTGCTGTGATGGTTTGTAAAGAAGACAGGACAGGAAATCATCTGATGACTCAAAGGGAACAGAGAATTTAGAACCCAAATGTACCTTCATCACAAAGTCTCAAAGGGCTGGTCTATTTAATAGAGGTCTGCATATTAATCTGAGCAAAAGCCTCCACTGTAAAGAAATAAAATGAAGAAATTGAATGAAGGAATCTGTCTATCAATTGTCAAGCATAAAATTAAATGTATATTGACATTTTCCAACTCAGTATGAATTTCTGTGTGACTTTTTCAGAAGTACTCCAAAATGAGCATAGAAAGATGAAGCTATACGTGTCCAATGAACTGAGAAGAGATTTTAAGGAAAAATTATGCAGTCATTTCCCATTATAGTCAGGCATTTTAGGATGATGAAAATTTCCACTGAACCAGAAGCATATGAATTAAAATTATAGTATCTGTAATAATTTCATTTTCACTACTGGTATAATTCTTGAGTTTGAGTTAGCATAAAGCAAATCTTTAGAATGAATTAGGAAACAGTGGTTTGGGGTGTGTGTGTGTGTGTGTGTGTGTGTGTGTGTGTGTGTGTGTGTGCAGAATACTTAATAGAGTTAACTGTGCTGTCTTTTACCCTTCAAAGGCTGTGGAGAGGGAATGTAATATACTCTTCTGGTCAAGGAGCTCATTAAATTCTTATAAGAGGATAGGTTATGTTAAAGACCTTGGCCCTGGATTTTGGATCATTGCATCCTTGTAATTGTCTGCAGTTCATTTTAAGCCCCACATTTAATAAATAGCTGATTTGAAGATATTTTTATCCTAAAGAAAGATAAAAATATTTATCTTTATTTTCTTTATGTAAGAAAAACCTCTTCTAGAGTCCATCCAGTATCTCTAAATCAAGATTTTTTCCTTTCTGTTACTGTAGCTACTTTTGCTCTTTAATCCTACAATATGTGGCTTTTGATACCTTTGTCATTGCCAAATCAGGAAAACACGTATATGTTAGGCTTGAAAACAAAACAAAACAAATAAGCAAAAAAAAAAAAAAGCAAGTCTAAGGAAATATGATAATACCTTTTTATATTAAAATAGTTTCCTACTTTTTTGGCTTGAATAGAAATTTCCATTAAATTAGGAAACAGAATCATGTCTTTTCCTTTCCAACTCCTATCACTGAGAGTTAGCATTCACTGTTTGATACATAGTCAACAACAAATGTGTTTATAATGATAAAAGGAAAACAAAAAAAATTAAGAAAAATAATGAAATAAGAGTAAGTTTGAAAAATAAACAAGTAGAATTTTAGAAATAAAAATAGTTAAAAATGCAATAGATGCATAAAACTGTTGGTTAGACACAGTTAGCCTTTTATTTATAGCTAGACTTTAAGATGCCCTCTTAAATGGTACTATTCACTTGAGATCACTTTTTAAAGAATTATATTAAATATATAGAATTAAAGGAACAAAACTAACCATCAGTGAATATGTTCCACGTGCCCGAGATTTTCAAAGCTGTTTCATACAGCCTAATGTCAGAGCTGTAGAGTGTATTTTACATACTGACATTTTACTGCAGAGGCACAGAGGCTGTGAGACACTGACCTGGGCCATCTGGTCTAATCTGTCTCTGCTTTCAGCGTGGGCTCCCATGTCTGCAGTTGCTACTTAAATCCCAAATTTATATTTGCATCCTAGAGCTGTATCTTAAGCTCAAAAGAAACATACTACTTGTTGATGGTCACAGTTTCTGGAATACCACACTGTTACCTCAAACTCAGTGCCGATCTTCCCCACCTCCATCCTGTCCTCCACCCTCCCTGCCCAACATCCCTTATCCCTTGGGCTCAATTTAACTTCTACTCATACCTTCTGGTCTCATTTCATCTCTTACTCTTTAAAAGTTCATTCATGATCATTAAAGTGAGTCAGTTCCTCTGATGTGGGTCTGTCTAGTTCATTCATTTGTTCATTAATTTCTTCAATAAAGAGTTACTGATAGAGTGGTATAACAAAATGGTTAAGAGCACAAACTCTGAAGCTGGGATGCTTAGGCTTACATCCAGGCTTAGCCTCTTAGCAACTATGAACACTTATAGAAGTTTAAATTCTCTTTCCCTCAATTTCTCCATCTGTAAAATGGAAAATATTATGATATTTGCCTCAAGGACGTTTAGGGCTTAATGAGTGAGTCTGAATATAAAGGTGCCCAGCAGAAGTTTGTGACATGGTAGCTTTTTAGTATTGTCACTATTTACCTCCAAAAGTATGAGGCATCCAGATGTGATGGAGAACAACGACAACAACAACAGCAAGGCCAGGTTCACACTCTTATGGGACTTTTAATCTAAAGGCAAAAAAGCACATGAATAATGGATTACTGTGATGGAGGAAAAATGCAGGCCATGTTGATTTTATGACAGGGCGATCCAATGTAAGCAAAAGCTTTTCAAAAAAAGTGACATTTATCCTGAGATCTGAAGGTTGAGTAAAATTCAGTAAAGTAGAGAAGGCAGGAAACAGTTACAAAATGGAGGGGTAGCCCAAGGGAGTTCCTACAGCACATGTGATGCTTGATTCTTCTTACTGGTCTGGCATCCATTTCCACTTCACCCCTGCCTGCACCCCTTTCCCAAGAAATAAACCCACGAAACTGGAAACTATAACTCAACAGTTATAGTACCTTTGTATTCTTCTTCTATTCCTCATTAATTCTTATTAAATGTATTATAATTCATCAGTTGATCAAATAGGTAATAAAATCATTAAACAAATAGCTAATTAAGTAAGTGAATATTTAGAAGAAAGGATGTCCATGAAAGAGGATGGAGATATACTTTTTATCTACTTCTCACATAAATTCTAATGTATGTGCTTTAAATTGGACCTGTTACTAAGTCAAAGTTGCACATTGTGCCTCTAACAGCTTCATTTCTTACAGCAGCATAGATCTCTCCCCATAGGCATTTCAACTTTTTGCTTCAGGCGCTAGTATTATGTTCTTTCTGACCAAATTAGTGGGGGACTTTATTTATTTATAGATAACTATTCAGGCTGGGAAATATGCCAGCATTTTCATTATCAGCCAAAGAAAAATTATCGGCAAAGTCTAAATTCTAGACTGAATCAGCTAAGAAAAGATTCCAATTGTTTTCTTTGTCCCCAAAGAAATGAGCCGGCTTTGAAGCTCATTCAGCTGGAATACTGAGTAAAAGGGTGGGATACACTTTACTTCATTGTGTGTTAGTAGATAATGACAGGGTTGTATTTCTGTTCCTTGGAGACTGTGTGGGCTTATTTACACTCATATCTGAAAAATGAAAAGTGTCCTTGTAACAGAGTAGGTGGTTCCTGTATCTGTGGTTCTTGGCTCTGGAGAACCCACCACTCACCAGTCTTGTTTCTCCCAGTGAGAATGGTCATGTTCCTGGCTTTCTGGGAATTCAAAGCCTATCTTTCATGTATTATAGTAAAACTGGTTGGGAAACTGGAACAAAAATTTTACCACCAGCATCTGTTAAAATCTGTAACATAGCTGATAGGTTGAATAATCATTTGAAGCTGAAGAGACATAATGGCTTGCTTTTGCATTAGAGGGAAGTAAAGGTAGGTAGGATGCAGATATTAGGAAACTACTGCTTCATTTTATTGTAGAAAGAAAAATCTGTGAATGTGAATACATCGTGGCTAAGAATAAAAATCAAGATTTTCTGGAAGATTCCTAAGTTCTTTGTCAAAACTTTAATTCTGAGTTTTTGCCCTAAAGTGTAGATGCTTGTTTAAGCAATGAAGCTTCCATCTGTTGTGTCTTGATTTAAAGATGTAGTTTGCAAAATAAAGCCACAAGACAATGCTCTTTGAAAGCACAAAGTCTTTCTACTTAATCACCCAAGAAAAATATTCCAGTGTCACTTTGCAAAAATTGTATTTGAAATGTACCAAACCTTTTCAAAATAATTATGTGGCCCAAAATTATGCATAGAAATGAATCTGATCTCAGTCAGATAATAGTATCTTGGAAAACACATGTAAAGCAAATTAATTTGCATAGGCATGTTTTCAGTCAGATATTCTCTCTCAAATGATAGGGTAAATACAAAAGTCTTTGCTATAGTAAATCTCATTTTCTTCACGGGTATGTGTGACATTTGATAGAACTCAATTTTGGAAGAGTATGAAATAAATAAATCCAAAGCAGTTGTCAAAATCCTTCAGTTACATAAAATTGTACCTTTAAAATAATTATTTTCCAGAAAAGCAGTACTATCCTTTAAATTTTACATATGTTTCCCTTGCAGAAGCTGATTTTCTTAAAAATATTTATCTAATTTTCCATGACTGCTGAGTTGTCTCTGAGGTAGCATTTTTTACACTTTTTGGATTGACTTATAATTTGTTTGAATAATAAAAAAGTCACAGGATTAGCCAAGTCACAGGATTAGCCAAGCACAGGATAAATTATCCCAGATACGTGTGTGTGTTTGTATAAAGTGTATGTGCAGCATGTGTGTTTGTGTATATATGTAGGTAAAATGTATATTTGTGATGTTACCATAAGTCAAGCATTGTTAAAAATTTAAGAGATGAAAAAAATATATATTTTCAAATAAGCACTCTTAACTCTTAATTTGTGCTCCTGTCATATTCTTTTTGTAATTTGGGGTCACTGATCTATTAAAGAATTTGATGAAATTCATAGACTCTCTCCATGAATGCCTATAAGCAAAAAAAAAAAAAAAAAAATTGTACCATAACTGCAAATACTCCATGGATTCCCTCAATTCCATCTTTGGACTTTAGGAAGAAAATTTTCTTGATACTTTTTTTTTTCCTTTATCAAAAGTTTCCTTTTTAATTAAAATATTTAATCATAGAAATTTTCTCTGGAAAAGACTTTGAAAGTGAAAGTGTTAGTTGCCCAGTCATGTCCAACTCTTTGCAACCCCATGGACTGTGGCCTGCTGGTCTGCTCTGGCCATGGAATTCTCCAGACGAGGATACTGGAGTGGGTAGAGGTTATCTAATCCAATTGTCTTAAAGCCCAGAAAGGTAAGGTGGTTTCCACCAGGATACACTGCTAGAAAGCAGTAGAATTGGAGGCTGCTGTCCATGGGGTTGCACAGAGTCAGACATGACTGAAGCACCTTAGCATGCATGCATGCATTGGAGAAGGAAATGACAACCCACTCCAGTATTCTTGCCTGGAGAATCCCAGGGACAGTGGAGCCTGGTGGGCTGCCATCTATGGGGTCGCACAGAGTTGGCCATGACTGAAGCGACTTAGCAGCAGCAGCAGCAAGTCTCCTACTTGCCCAATGCAATTTCAGTTAAGGTAGGCGTTGGTGTTCTAAGAATATGTTGCTGGTACTGTGTGCTTGCTCAATCATGTCCCTCTCATTGTGACCCCATGGACTGTAGCCCGCAAGTCTCTCTGTCCATGGAAATTTGGGGGCAAGAATACTGGAATAGGTTGCCATTTCCTACTCCAGGGGATTTTCCCAACCCAGGGATCAAAACCAGATCTCCTGAGTTTCTTGCATTGGCAGGTGGATTCTTTATCACTGAGCCACCTGGGAAGCCCCTGCTAGTACGAAGTAAATGACTTGTAAAGAGAAAGAGAGAAAAAAAACAAAAAACTAAAGGACACTTAAAATTGCAAATATCCTCACTGCTGTAAGAGCTGTCCTTCTGTGTAAGTTATTTCCCCTTGTGGTTACCCAAATACCAATATCGATTTACTGCACAGATTCTGTAGGGCTAATCCAAGCACAAGCTTCTATTAGCATCAAAGGGGCTTTAGGTCTTGGCTCAGCTCTGTGGGGATGCTAAACAAGACATAATACAGGCCAGTGCTTTTGAGATGAAAACTGGAAACAAATTACTATATGACACTTGGTTGAATAATAAGAAAAATGAACCCCATTCCTACACACTACTAAATTTCTCTAACCATGTCCCTTAATCCAGACACTTGAGTTTCATTCTTTCACAATGCCATTTCAATCACAGCAATGAAATTTGGGTTATTTCCTCTCAGGAAACTTGGATACAATTTGTTAGGCAGCAATTGCGTTACCTACACAATTGATTTGGGCACTTGTCCCACACAGAACTTGGCAAGTGATGAAGTTTGCTTTAGCTGCATTGTCTGACTACTCTTACCATACATTGCAGTAAAAACATGTCTCTTCTTTCACAGGTAGGTACAAATATTTCTTAGAAAGTTAATGTTCCTCAATCAGGATGCTAGCTATTGGCCTGCAAGTTACATAGCCATTGCACAACAGATCAACTTCAAGCATAAGTACTTTTTAATAAAGAGTGACAGGTCGAAGACAAAGCTTGCTATTGCTGTTGTCCAGTTGCTAAGTCCTGTCCGACTCCCTGAAACACCATGGACTGCAGTGTGCCAGGCTCCTCTGACCCTCACTAAAAGATCCTCAGCTTCCTTTATAAATATTTAATCAAACTAGATCAGATGACAAATAAAGCACTGTTAGGTATCTCCCAAAATTGTGCAAAGCAATTGAAATCAGTAAAATGCAAACACAGAGGTTTTCAAATTTTAAAGGGAGAATTGGGGGAACTGCTGTTGCTGTTTAGCTGCTAAATCACAGCCGACTCTCTGCAACCCCAGTGGACTGTAGCCCACAAGGCTTCCCTCTCCATGGGATTTCCAAGGCAAGAACACTGGAGTGGGTAGCCATTTCCTTCTCCAGGGGATCTTCCTGACTCAAGTACTGAACCCACGTCTTCTGCTTGCCAGGCAGATTCTTTACCACTGAGCCTCCTAAGAAGCTAGGGATAAAATAGAATCTGATTTAGTGGGTCTGGGGTGAACCTGTATATTCTACATTTCTAACATGCTTATAGGGAATTGAATAGCAACACTGAATAGCAGGGCTTAAGGTAGCTGTGAGCTAAGATAACCAATGACGGAAATTTGTTTTAGTAGATACTAGTGCTTGCCAAGTACCTACTGTGTGCTAAGAACTTGACTTTTATTATGTTCAACATTTACAAAGCCTGCTTAAGAAGGTTATCATTGTGCTTAAGAAGGTATCATTGCCCCTTTCACAGCTAATAAAGAATTGGACTCATAAAGTTATACAACATGAATAAAGCAAAAATTATAAATGGGTAGGACTGGGCTCTGAACTTAGCATTTCATGGCTCAAAACCGTTTCCTTCATTTATTCATTAAACAAATATGAATAGAATATTTACATGTGCATGATATCAACTATGAGAAGAGCAGTACGCAGGAAAAAGAGCCTGAACTCAGAGCTGATATTACAGTTCAGTTCAGTTCAGACACTCAGTCGTGTCTGACTTTGCGACCCCATGGACTGCAGCATGCCAGGCTTCCCTGTCCATCACCTAGTGCCTAGTATGATACACAATCCAAGTAACAGCATAATAAGGCTAAAATCTTCAACTGAACATCTTTATTTCATTGAATCATTTAATGAATTTCATTGTGCTTTTTAGGCGATATGCCATTTTTATTCATTTTAGTCTCATACAATATTTAAGGACTTTTCTGCTTCATTATTACAACTGTTTGCCATCTGTTAATGCAATCAAGATAAAATATAGGCTTGAAATTAAGTATTTATATTTTGGGCTTACTAGAAACTGAATTTTGTGTAATGACAGTTATAATGACACTTATAAATGACAAGAAAATTCACCATATCCTATAGTTGAATAATGCCACATTCCCCACCTCAAGTCAAAGATGTCCATATCCTAAACCCTAAAACCAAGGAATATGTAAGCTTACATTATAAAAGGTACTCTGCAAATGTGATTGCATTTAGGATTCTGAGATGGGAGATGAATATGGATTATTTGGGTGGGCCAAATAAAATCATAGACTGATAATTATAATCAGCCTTACAGGAGTGAGCATTACTTCATAAGCATGTGAGATGAGTGCATTGTGTGGTAGTTTGAGCATTCTTTGGCATTGCCTTTCTTTGGGATTGGAATGAAAACTGACTTTTTCCAGTCCTCTGGCCACCAATGAGTTTTCCAAATTTGTTGGCATATTGAGTGCAGCACTTTCACAGCATTATCTCTCAGGATTTAAAATAGCTCAACTGGAATTCCATCACATCCACTAGCTTTGTTCGTAGTGATGCTTTTTAAGGCCCACTTGACTTCACATTCCAGGATGTTTGGCTCTAGGTGAGTGATCACACCATCGTGATTATCTGGGTTGTGAAGATCTTTTTTGTACAGTTCTTCTGTGTATTCTTGCCAACTCTTCTTAATATCTTCTGCTTCTCTTAGGTCCATACAATCTCTGTCCTTTATCAAGCCCATCTTTGCATGAAAAGTTCCCTTGGTATCTCTAATTTTCTTGAAGAGATCTCTAGTCTTTCCCATTCTATTGTTTTCCTTTATTTATTTTCTTCTGATCACTGAGGAAGGCTTTCTCATCTCTCTTTGCTATTCTTTGGAACTCTGCATTCAAACGGGAATACATTTCCTTTTCTCCTTTGCTTTTCACTTTTCTTTTCACAGCTATTTGTAAGGCCTCTTCAGACAGCCATTTTATTTGTTTGCATTTCTTTTCCATGGGGATGATCTTGATCCCTGTCTCTTGTACAATGTCATGAACCTCTGTCCATAGTTCATCATGCACTCTGTCTATCAGATCTAGTCCCTTAAATCTATTTCTCACTTCCACTGTCTAGTCATAAAGGATTTGATATAGGTCATACCTGAATGGTTTAGTGGTTTTCCCTACTTTCTTCAATTTAAGTCTGAATTGGGCAATAAGGAACCGTGAACCATGAACTTCCAGATGTTCAAGCTGGTTTTAGAAAAGACAGAGGAACCAGAGATCAAATTGCCAACATCCGCTGGATCATCAAAAAGCAAGAGAGTTCCAGAAAACCATCTATTTCTGCTTTATTGACTATGCCAAAGCCTTTGACTGTGTGGACCACAATAAACTGTGGAAAATTCTGAAAGAGATGGGAATACAAGACCACCTGACCTGCCTCTTGAGAAATCTGTATGTAGGTCAGGAAGCAACAGTTAGAACTGGATATGGAACAACAGACTGATTCCAAGTAGGAAAAGGTGTACATCAAGGCTGTATATTGTCACCCTACTTATTTAACTTATATTCAGAGTACATCATGAGAAACGCTGGGCTGAAAGAATCACAAGCTGGAATCAAGATTGCCAGGAGAAATATCAATAACCTCAGGTATGCAGATGACACCACCCTTATGGGAGAAAGTGAAGAGGAACTAAAAAGCCTCTTGATGAAAGTGAAAGAGGAGAGTGAAGAAGTTGGCTTAAAGCTCAACATTCAGAAAATTAAGATCATGGCATCCAGTCCCATCACTTCATGGCAAATAGATGGGAAACAGTGGAAACAGTGTCAGACTTTATATTTTGGGGCTCCAAAACACTGCAGTTGGTGACTGCAGCCATGAAATTAAAAGATGCTTACTCCTTGGAAGGAAAGTTATGACCAACCTAGGTAGCATATTAATGAGCAGAGACATTACTTTGCCAACAAAGATCCGTCTAGTCAAGACTATGGTTTTTCCAGTGGTCATGTATGGATGTGACAGTTGGACTGTGAAGAAAGCTGAGCGCCGAAGAATTGATGCTTTTGAGCTGTGATGTTGGAGAAGACTCTTGAGAGTCCCTTGGACTGCAAGGAGATCCAACCATTCCATCCTAAAGGAGATCAGTCCTGGGTGTTCATTGGAAGGACTGATGCTGAAGCTGAAGCTCCAGTCCTTTGGCCACCTCATGCGAAAAGTTGACTCCTTTGAAAAGACCCTGATGCTGGGAGGATTTGGGGGCAGGAGGAGAAGGGGACCTCAGAGGATGAGATGGCTGGATGGCATCACCGATCAATGGACAAGAGTTTGGATAAACTCCAGGATTTGGTGATGGACAGGGAGGCCTGGCGTGATGCTATTCATGGGGTCGCAACGAGTCAGACACGACTGAGCGACTGAACTGAACTTACATGAGTGAGGCAGGAGAGTCACAGTCAAAGAGGATTTAACAATAGAAACAAAGGTCAGAGTGATATAGGAAAGGGGGTCAAGGCCCAGTTAATATAGGTGGCCTCTAAAAAAAACTAGAAAAGGCAAAGGAATGCATTCTACTCCTAGAGAGTCAGTAGAACACAGTTCTGTCATCTCATTTTTGACTTCAGACATCCAGAGACATAAGATAATAAATATATGTTGTTTTAAGCCACTTAGTTTGCAGTTATTTGTTACAGTAACAACCAGAAACTAATACATATGGCGATACACTTCTCAGGATCTTTGACCTTCCAGAAATCACAAGATTTGCACTTCAAATGATATTACAGTCTTTAAGTAATGAGTGGTTGTTTTTGTCTTTGTTTTTAATGTTACATTAACAGTCTACAAAACCTGAAAACACTACAGTACTGCAGCAGAAAGGGTTGCTTTCTTTTCAAATTATGAAACAATATAAGCATATCAGTAAGCATGATTATGATAGGAAATGTCCTCTATATCCAGACCATCACTAATAAAATGAAAATATATTTCCATCTTGACATCTCACTGTTACTGCCTACTCTAACCAGAATCCTGATAGATATTCTTGAATTTATTTTTACTCTCCTTCAGTTTATTCTCTACACTGACAACATAATGCTTTTTAAAAATCATGAACTTGTTCATGCTTGGTCTTTATTTAAAACTCTCCTAATATTTCCCTTTATTTGTAGACAAAGACCTCTGTTGCTAACAAAATCATAAGTATGGCCTTTAAGGCATCACAGGATCTGGTGCACAGTTTTCCATCAGGCCCATCTCAAGCCCCTTATCTCTGTTTATCTATCCAGGGTTTTGCACATACTATTAATCTGCCTGGAGAGTCCTGGTTGTGTGCTAACCCCTTCCAATCACCTAATTAATTTTTACTCATCTTTCTGAGCTCAATCAAAATGCATTTCTTTGCAGAGTTTGTTTTTGTTTTTATTTTTGTTTTTGTTTAACTTTATCTCAGCTTAGGACAGTCTTCCCTTTTATAATATTTCCAAATACCTTGAAATTTTATAGGACTTAACAAACCACAATGAATTAATTATTTAATTAATTGTTGAATTTGTTCCTTTAATTTTATATTCTCTACTACAATATGTTCAAGCTGTAATATGTTCCAGCTGGATTTAGAAAAGGAAGAGGAAACAGACATCAAATTGCCACCATTTGCTAGATCATTGAAAAAGCAAGAGAGTTCCAGAAAAATATCAACTTCTGCTTTATTGACTAAGCCAAAGCCTTTGACTGTGTAGATCACAACAAACTGTGGAAAATTCTTCAAGAGATGGGAATACCAGACCACCTGACCTGCCTCCTGAGAAATCTGTATACAGGTTAAGAAGAAACAGTCAGAACTGGACTGGAACAACAGACTGATTACAAATTGGGAAAGGAGTATGTCAAGGCTGTATATTGTCACCCTGCTTATTTAACTTATATGCAGAGTCAGTTCAGTTCAGTTCAGTCGCTCAGTCATGTCCGACTCTTTGTGACCCCATGAAGCACAGCATGCCAGGCCTCCCTGTCCATCACCAACTCCCGGAGTCCACCCAAACTCATGTCCATTGAGTCGGTGATTCCATCCAACCATCTCATCTTCTGTCGTCCACTTCTCCTCCTGCCCTCAATCTTTCCAAGCATCAGGGTCTTTTTAAATGAGTCAGGTTTTCACATCAGGTGGCCAAATTATTGGAGTTTCGGCTTCAACATCAGTCCTTCCAATGAACACCCAGGACTAATCTCCTTTAGGATGGACTGGTTGGATCTCCTTGCAGTCCAAGGGACTCTCAAGAGTCTCTCCAACACCACAGTTCAAAAGCATCAATTATTTGGTGCTCAGCTTTCTTTATAATCCAACTCTCACATCCATACATGACCACTGGAAAAACCATAGCCTTAACTAGATGGACCTTTGTTGGCAAAGTAACGTCTCTGCTTTTTAATATATTGTCTAGGTTGGTCATAACTTTCCTGCCAAGGAGTAAATACCTTTTAATTTCATGGCTGTGGTGACCATCTGCAGTGATTTTGGAGCCCCCAAAATAAAGTCTGACACTGTTTCCCCATCTATTTCCCATGAAATGATGGGACCAGATGCCATGATCTTAGTTTTCTGAATGCTGAGCTTTAAACCAACTTTTTCACTATCCTCTTTCATCAAGAGACTCTTTAGTTCTTCTTCACTTTCTGCCATAAGGGTGGTGTCATCTGCATATCTAAGGTTATTGATATTTCTCCTGGAAATCTTGATTCCATCTTGTGCTTCTTTCAGCCCAGCGTTTCTCATGATTTACTCTGCACATAAGTTAAATAAGCAGGGTGACAAAGTATAGCCTTGACGTACTCCTTTTCCTATTTGGAACCAGTCTTCTGTTCCATGTCCAGTTCTAACTGTTGCTTCCTGACCTGTATACAAATTTCTTAAGAGGCAGGTCAGGTGGTCTGGTATTCCCATCTCTTGAAGAATTTTCCACAATTTATTGTGATCCACACAGTCAAAGGCTTTGGCATAGTCAATAAAGCAGAAACATATGTTTTTTGCTTGTTGGTTGGTTGGTTTTTTTTTTCTTCTGGAACTCTCTTGCTTTTTCAATGATTCCAGCAGATGTTGGCAATTTGATCTCTGGTTCCTCTGCCTTTTCTAAAACCAGCTTGAACATCTGGAAGTTCACGGTTCATGTATTGCTGAAGGCTGGCTTGGAGAATTATGAGCATTCCTTTAATAGCGTGTGAGATGGGTGCAATTGTGTGGCAGTTTGAGCATTCTTTGGCTTGCCTTTCTTTGGAATTGTGGTGAAACCTGACCTTTTTCACTCTGTGGCCACTGCTGAGTTTTCCAAATTTGCTGGCATATTGAGTGCAGCACTTTCACTGAATCATGTTTTAGAATTTGATATAGCTCAACTGGAATTGCATCACCTCCTCTAGATTTGTTCATAATGGTACTTCCTAAGGCCTACTTGACTTCACATTCCAGGATGTCTGGCTCTATAGCACAGTACATCATGAGAAATGCTGGGCTAGATGAAGCACAAGCTGGAATCAAGATTATCAGGAGAAATATGAATAACCTCAGATATGCAGCAGAGAAGGCTATGGCAACCCACTCCAGTACTCTTGCCTGGAAAATCCCATGGATGGAGGCGACTGGTAGGCTGCAGTCCATGGGGTCGTGCTTAGTCGGACAAGACTGAACGACTTCACTTTTACTTTTTACTTTCATGCATTGGAGAAGGAAATGGCAACCCACTCCAGTGTTCTTGCCTGGAGAATCCCAGGGACAGGGGAGCCTGGTGGGCTGCCGTTCTCGGGGTTGCACAGAGTCGGACACGGCTGATGCAACTTAGCAGCAGCAGCAGCAGCAGAAATGCAGATGACACCACGCTTATGGCTGAATGTGAAGAAGAACTAAGGTGACTCTTGATGAAAATGAAAGAGGAGAATGAAAAAGCTGGCTTAAAACTCAACATTCAGAAAACTAAGATCATGGCATTTGGCCCCATCACTTCATGGCAAGTAGATGGGAAACAATGGAAACAGTGACAGACTTTATTTTTGGGGATTCCAAAATCACTGAAGATGGTTTGACTGCAGCCCTGATATTAAAAGACACTTGCTGCTTGAAAGAATAGTTATGACCAATCTAGACAGCATATTAAAAAACAGAAACATTACTTTGCCAACAAGGCCCATCTAGTCAAAAATATGGTTTATCCAGTAGTCATGTATGGATGTGAGAATTGGACAATAAAGGAAGCTGAGCACCAAAGAATTAATGCTTTTGAAATGTGGTGTTGGAGAAGACTCTTGAGAGTGACTTGGACTACAAGGAGATCCAACCAGTCCATCCTAAAGGAAATCAGTCCTGAATCGGAAGGACTGATGCTGAAGCTGAAACTTCAATACTTTGGCCAACTGATATGAAGAACTGACTCCTGGAAAAGTCCCTGATCCTGGGAAAGATTGTAGGTGGTAGGAGAAGGCGACAACAGAATATGAAATGGTTGGATGACCTCACTGACTCGATGGACATGAGTTTGAGCAAGCTCCGGGAGTTGGTGATGGACAGGGAAACCTGGTGTGCTGAAGTTCATGGGGTCGCAAAGGGCTGGGACTGAGCTACTGATCTGAATTGAACTGAATTGAATACTCAGAACTGAAAATGGCTCAACAATCCAGTATGTTTTGTCCATACAAATGTTCACCTAATCTATGTTAATGAGATTATGTGTTTGCTTGGAGACCTGCCTTTCTTCAAGTTTCATGTCAGTTGCTTTCTATCCTGGGGTGACCTTTTGCCAATATTATCTCAAAATGCATGTTGTATGTGAGGGGCCTGGTGCCACTCTCTGAGTTTTGAGAAATTTCCTTTCTCTAATTAGCATCCTGCTAGTAGGTATGTAGCTTCCTGCTAAAGATTAGGGGGTACTCTTTCTGTCCCCTTCTGATGTCTACATCCAAAGCTTTCTCTATCTCTTTTATACTTTAGTAAATCTATATTACACAACATCTGTGAGTGATCAAGCCTCATCACTGGCCCCAGATTGAATTCTTCTCCTCCAGAGGCCAAGAATACCAGCATCTTTCACAGCTCAGCAACAGCCTTTCAACTGCAGCCATGAAATTAGAAGATGCTTCCTTCTTGGCAGGAAAGCTATGACAAACATAGACAGTGTATTTAAAAGCAAACACATCACTTTGCTGACAAAGTTCCGTACAGTCAAAGCTAGGGTCTTTCCAGTAAACATATAATGATCAGAGATTTGGACCATGAAGAAGGCCGAGTACTAAAGAATTGATGCTTTGAGATCACCAGCTCAGGTGGGATGCATGAGACAAGTGCTCGGGCCTGGTGCACTGGGAAGACCCAGAGGAATCGGGTGGAGAGGGAGATGGGAGGGGGGATCGGGATGGGGAATACGTGTAAATCTATGGCTGATTCATATCAATGTATGACAAAACCCACTGAAATGTTGTGAAGTAATTAGCCTCCAACTAATAAAAAAAAAAAAAAAGAAAAGAAAAGAAAACACACACACACACAAAAAAAAGAATTGATGCTTTGGAATTGTGATGCTGGAGAAGACTCCCAAGAGCCCCTTGGACAGCAAGGAGATCAAACCAGTCAATCCTAAAGGAAATCGACTTTGAATGTTAATTGGAAAGACTGATGCTGAAATTGAAGCTTCAATACTTTGGTCACCTGATGTGAAGAGCCAACTCATTGGAAAATACCTTGATGTTAGGAAAGATTGAAGACCAAAGGAGAAGAGTGTGGCAAAGGATGAGATGGTTGAATAGAATCACTGACTCAATGGATATGAACTTGGGCAAACTCTGGGAGATAGTGAGAAACAGGAAAATCTGGTGTGCTGCAGTCCAAGGGGTTGCAAAGAGTTGGACACAACTTAGCGACTGAACAACAACAACAGCAAATATAAAAATAAATCTCAACACCCATAAAGTCTTTCTTCCATTTTTAAGGCCTGTCTTAAATATACTTCAAAGGATTTACCATGATCAAGACCTTAAAGAGTATATTGGATGAATAAGCATTAAGGTCTTATAAGTGCAACAATTTCAACAAAGAGTTGAATGTCATAGAAAAGAACATAAGACTGTATTAGTGTAGAAAAGAAAAAGACACTCAGTCATGTTTAGCTTCTTGCAATACCATGAGTTGTAGCCTGCCAGACTCCTATGTCTATGGAATTCTCCAGGCAAAAGTACTGCAATGGGTTGCCAATTCCTTCTTGAGTGTAGAAAAACTGTCAAATCATGGAGAGTCACTGAATAACCCAGAATAAATTAGGCTTATTTGTGGACATTTGACTGTTTCACTGAAAATTACTTGTTAGTGTATTTTCTAGCACTTTCTCATGAACACTGTTTTTTGTATGTTTAGGTGATATACAGCCCTAATTATGGAGCTAATTTAAAAATTCTCAGTTAATAACAGATTCTAGTATATGTGAAATAAAATATAGTCCAAGCAAGTAATCATATGCCTAAGGCACTGACCCAAAAATGCATATAATGAAAGCCATGTCTCCTTTTTTCATTTGAATCTTCAAAAGTTTTTATGCCTGGAAGATAACTTTTGCATTCTCTTTGATTAGTGAGTTTAATGAAAACTTAACAGGCAAACAGAGATTTCAGTTTAACCTATCTGCTAATTAAGCAGTACTTTCTTTTATAATGCAAAGAAGTAATCAAATCATTTTAAGAAAAATCATAATTTAATGATATGGTGCTTAGAAAATAACAATTGCACAGAGTCACCAGACATCGGACAATATGTGGCTTTTTTTTTTTTTTGTAGCAAATATTCTGTAAATTTTATAGAATTCAGAAAAATAAATTTTATGAGATGGAATCTAGAAAGGATTTTACCTACTAGTTCATTTAGTAAACATTTGGTGGTGATGGTGGTTTAGTCGTTAACTCATGTCCAACTCTTGCGACCCCATGGGCTGCAGTCCGCCAGGCTGCTCTGTCCATGGGATTCTCCAGGTGAGAATACTGGAGTGGGTTGCCATTTCCTCCTCCAGGGATCGAACCCAGGTCTCCTGTACTGCAGGCAGATTCTTTACCGACTGAGCTACTAGTAAACACTGCTTACTAATTGCTGGCGCTGTTTGAGACCTGTTGAGCAAGCAAACTTGACCACTACCTCATGGAGAGTACAAACTGGAGATAAATGAGGTTACATAAGTCAACAACATGCACATACAACTAATTTAAAATGTATATGAATGGGGAATACATGTAAATCCATGGCTAATTCATGTCAATGTATGACAAAACCCACTACAATATTGTAAAGTAATTAGCCTCCAACTAATAAAAATAAATGAAAAAAAATTAAAATAAAATGTATATGAAATAGAAAAAAACATGGAGCAGTCTTGTTTAATGGAACATGTAAGAAATGTGATGGGGCCAGTCTGTGGAGCTCTGGGGTGAAGAGGAGATTGGCCCTTTTAGAGAAGTGAGAAGCCCAACAGCTCTAGCAAGTGCAGCACATGGAGGATTATTAGAGGAAGGGGCTTTGTAAAGAGTTGCATCAAGCTTGTTCCCAATTGCCCAAATGAGAAACAATTCTATGATCAATATCTCTATAAATCTATCAAAATGTAATTATTTTCATATATCAACTTCCTAAAATGGGAATTACTGGGTCAAAGCTTGTGATATATTTTTAATCTTCTTTTTACACAACTCCAAATTGCCTGAGGATAAGGTTATTCTAATACTATCAACAGTTATTATTACCTGATGGGTTTTGTAGACATTTTATTTCATGTTGAAGAGGAAAACATTTCTCCAAAAATGTCAAATTAAAGAAAAAAAATAGTGCTTAAATCCTTCAACATTATTTTCTAGAAGAGTAACCAGCTTACATGTATAACATATAAATTTAGTATAAACTAATTTCTTTTCAGTTCTTGAATTAGATCTCTCTGGTCCATAAATTGGGTGTGTGCCTATTCTCACAAAGTGTGAGTCCCACTGTGACATCCTCAAACCGTCACACAGACAAAGAAGCTTGCAGGCTACAGTGCATGGGGTCACAAAAAGTCAGACACAAGTTAACTACTGAACAACAACAACAGGTTACACAAAGCTTCTCAGATGTTCACCCTGCTTCTCTCTGTCGTCTTCTCAGAGATACTGTTTATCTTCTTGCAACTTGTATTTTCTAAACTTGATTCCATTTACATTTGCAGAGATAATAGAAAAAGCCCCGTTATGACTGGATCAGTTCAGTTCAGTTCAGTCTCTCAGTCGTGTCTGAATCTTTGTGTGAAGCAGCACGCCAGGCCTCCCTGTCCATCACCAACTCCCGGAGTCAACCCAAACCATTTTCCATTGAGTCGGTGATGCCATCCAACCATCTCATGCTCTGTCATCCACTTCTCCTCCTGCCCTCAATCTTTCCCAGGATCAGGGTCTTTTCAAAGGAGTCAGCTCTTCGCATCAGGAGGCCAAACAAAGTATTGGAGTTTCAGCATCAACACAAGTCCTTCCAATGAACACCCAGGACTGATCTCCTTTAGGATGGACTGGTGGATCTCCTTGCTGTACAAGGGATTCTCAAGAGTCGTCTCCAACACCACAGTTCAAAAGCATCAATTCTTTCGTGCTCAGCTTTCTTTATAGTCCAATTCTCATATCCATACATGATCACTGAAAAAACCATAGTCTTGACTAGATGGACCATTGTGGACAAAGTAATGTCTCTGCTTTTTAACATGCTATCTAAAAGGTTGGTCATAAATTTCCTTCCAAGGAGTAAGTGTCTTTTAATTTCATGGCTGCAGTCACCATCTGCAGTGATTTTGGAGCCCAGAAAAATTAAGTCAGCCACTGTTTCCACTGTTTCCCCATCTATTTGTCATGAAGTGCTGGATTCGGATGCCATGATCTTAGTTTCCTGAATGTTGAGCTTTAAGCCAACTTTTTCACTCTCCTCTTTCACTTTCATCAAGAGGCTCTTTAGTTCTTCTTCACTTTCTGCCATAAGGGTGGTGTCATCTGCATATCTGAGATTATTGATATTTATCCCGTCAATCTTGATTCCATCTTGCTCTTTTGTCAAGCCCAGAGTTTCTCATGATGTACTCTGCATATAAGCTAAATAAGCAGGGTGACAATATACAGCTTTGATGTGCTCCTTTTCCTACTTGGAACTAGTCTTTTGTTCCATGTCCAGTTCTAACTGTTGCTTCCTGACCTGCATACAGGTTTCTCAAGAGGCAGGTTAGGTGATCTGGTATTACCATCTCCTTCAGAATTGTCCACAGTTTATTGTGATCCACACAGTCAAAGGCATTGGCATAGTCAATCAAGCAGAAATAGATGTTTTTCTGGAACTCTTTTGCTTTCTCAATGATCCAGCAGATGTTGGCAATTTTATCTTTGGTTCCCCTGCCTTTTCTAAAACCAGCTAGAACATCTGAAAGTTCACAGTTCACGTATTGCTGAAGCCTGGCTTGGAGAATTATGAGCATTCCTTTACTAGAGTGTGAGATGAGTGCAATTGTGTGGTAGTTTGAACATTCTTTGGCATTGCCTTTCTTTGGGATAGGAATGAAAACTGACCTTTTCCAGTCCTGTGGCCGCTGCTGTGTTTTCCAAATTTGCTGGCATATTGAGTGCAGCACTTTCACAGCATCATCTTTCAGGATTTGAAATAACTCAACTGGAATTCCATCACCTCCACTAGTTTTGTTTGTAGTGATGCTTTCTAAGGCCCACCTGACTTCACATTCCAGGATGTCTGGCTCTAGGTGAGTGATCACACCATCATGATTATCTGGGTCATGAAGATCTTTTTTTGTACAGTTCTTCTGTGTGTTCTTGCCACTGCTTCTTAATAACTTCTGCTTCTGTTAAGTCCATACCATTTCTGTCCTTTACTGAACCCATCTTTGCATGAAATGTTCCCTTGGTATCTGTAATTTTCTTGAAAAGGTCTCTAATCCTTCCCATTCTGTTGTTTTCCTCTATTTCTTTGCATTAATCACTGAGGAAGGCTTTCTTATCTTTCCTTGCTATTCTTTGAAAGTCTGCATTCAAATGGGAATATCTTTCCTTTTCTCCTTTGCTTTTCGCTTCCCTTCCTTTTACAGCTATTTGTAAGGCCTCCTCAGACAACCATTTTGCTTTTTCTGTATTTCTTTTCCACGGGGATGGTCTTGATCCCTGTCTCCTGAACAATGTCACGAACCTCCACCCATAGTTCATCAGCGCTCTGTCTATCAAAGTTGACCATCTGGTGATGTCCATGTGTAGAGTCTTCTCTTGTGTTGTTTGAAGAGGGTGTTTTCTATGACCAGTGCATTCTCTTGGCAAGACTCTATTAGCCTTTGCCCTGCTTCATTCCATACTCCAAGGCCAAATTTGCCTGTTACTCCACGTGTTTCTTGACTTCCTACTTTTGCATTCCAGTCCCCTATAATGAAAAGGACATCTTTTTTGGCTGTTAGTTCAAAAATGTCTTGTAGGTCGTCATAGAACCATTCAACTTCAGCTTCTTCAGCATTACTGGTTGGGGCATAGACTTGGATTACCGTGATATTGAATGGTTTGCCTTGGAAATGAACAGAGATTATTCTGTCGTTTTTGAGATTGCATCCAAGTACTGCATTTTGGACTCTTTTGTTGACTATGATGGCTACTCCATTTCTCCTAAGGGATTCCTGCCCACAGTAGTAGATATAATGGTCATCTGAGTTAAACTCACCCATTCCAGTCCATTTTAGTTCTCTGATTCCTAGAATGTCAAAATTCACTCCTGCCATCTCCTGTTTGACCACTTCCAGTTTGCCTTGATTCATGGACCTAACATTCCAGGTTCCTATGCGATATTGCTCTTTATAGCATCGGACCTTGCTTCTATCATCAGTCATATCCACAACTGCATATTGTTTTTGCTTTGGCTCCATCCCTTCATTCTTTCTGGAGTTATTTCTCCACTGATCTCCAGTAGCATATTGGGCACCTACTGACCTGGGGAGTTCCTCTTTCAGTGTCCTATCATTTTGCCTTTTCATACTGTTCATGGGGTTCTCAAGGCAAGAATACTGGTTTGCCATTCCCTTCTCCACTGGACCACATTCTGTCAGACCTCTCCACCATGGCCCGACCATCTTGGGTGGCCCCAAATTGCATGGCTTAGTTTCATTGAGTTAGACAAGGTTGTGGTCTGTGTGATCAGATTGGCTAGTTTTCTGTGATTATGGTTTCAGTCTGTCTGCCCTCTGATGCCCTCTTGCCACACCTACCGTCTTACTTGGTTTTCTCTTACCTTGGACGAGGGGTATCTCCTCATGGCCGCCCCTCCTGACCTTGCACATGAAGTAACTCCTCTCGGCCCTCCAAAGCTGCCCAAGAATGGGATTAGTGACCCCTTAAGAAATACATCAGAAGGCTCTCATCCTTCTGTCTTGTGAGGACACCCTGAGAGAACTGCCACCTGCCAACCAGGAAGCAGGCAATTAACAGACACAGGATCTGCTGGAGCCTTGATCTTGTACTTCTTAGCCTCCAGAATTTTGAAAAATAAGTTTCTGTTGTTTGTAAGACACCCAGTCAAAGGTATTCTGTCATAGCAGCCCAAATGGACTAAGACAAACCCTGAGACAGCCAGCAGAAGACTCTCAAAGAACAACAACAACAAAAAATCTAGATAAGCATCTTGAAAATCATCTAGATACTTTTTAAAGATGTAAACCCCTGAGTCCCAGCAGAATAAGTGATTCAGAAATTCAGAGAATGGAATTTAGCAATCTGTGTATTAACTAGCCCACCTTTGAGTTATTATGATACATTTGTTAGGGTGATTCTGAAGTGTGCTAAAGTTTGAAAACTATTGGCTAATGACATTACTTGTTACAAACTGCAACTTAAGTTTCATCATGAGAATACTTGCATTGGCTTCAAATGAATCCCCAGCTGTGTGACACTGTAAAGGCACCTAAACTCTGTGTGACACTGTAAAGGCACCTAAACTCTGTAAATCTCACCATTGAATGAAAATAAAATCTCCAGTGTTTAAATGAATTAATGTACATAAAGCAACAAGCATAGAGCCTGACACATAGGAAGCTCTATGTAGATTACAACCATGGTGATGATAATAACGAATGTGCAAATGAAGAATTTTTGTGCTGTATATTTTGTCTTCAAGTTATGCTTGCCCAGCATTTAATTTCAAATACTCTTGCCCCTAGTTATTATTTTTTTTTATATCAAGCTTTTATCTGATACTGAGAGTAATTATTCAGGGTAATGAGAAAGAGTACAACCTCTGAGGCTACACTGAACAGATAGAAATCTCTGTTCTACCTAGAGATCCCAGGCATAGCAAATAAATATGTAGGATATCTATTTAAATTTCAGTTTCAGATAAAAATATTTTGAAGCCTAATTACATTCAGTGGAATATTTGGAATATATTTATATGAAAAGTATCTTTATTTATCAGAAATTCAAATTTACCTAGCTGGGTATCTTGTATCTTATTAAGCAACACCACCTCCAACAATTATTACTCTGTGATATTAGTGAGTTACTTAACTTCTCAATTTCTTCATATGTAGAAAGTAATATTAATGTTACAAAATAGGATTGCTATGAAGATATACAATTCATATATGAAAAACAGTAGAATACTCTTGTAAATAGTAAATACCAGTCTAAGATTTTATTATTTATAAAACCTAATGGAGTTTTATTTCAGTCCATGACAAGTTATCTAATTTATCCCTTGGAAAAGAACTCTTCAAGCCCTGTGGATCTGGTGATACTGGTTGAATTAGAAATGACTTCCACTTTGGTAAATGAGTAGATGCTTTAAAAATATGGTATTCTATTGAAGTAAAACTCATTAGTGAATAAATAAATGTCTCTTTCAACAAAAGAAACAAGAACATAGACTTCAAAACTATCATATATAAAAACTATTCTACATTTATTTCTGAAATTGGCATTCATCATGCAAAATAATCAAAGCTTTTACTATTTTTTTCTAGAATTTTTTTTGAATTCTAAAGAGTTTCAAAATCAGCTCTACAGGATAATTGATAAAAAGCAAATTCTATTTTTTCATAGTAAGAAGCAAATCAAGATTTTCAGGTCTGCAGAATTTACTTCCTTTAGATGTATTTACTGTGAGAGATGCAAATCCATTCCTGAATTGTTAAATTAGTTAATAATTGTATATCACATGGATTACAGTTGGTTTTATTTTTATTTCTTTGATTTTTAAGGTAGAGAAATTTGTTACTAAAAGACTCTGTATGTTTAAAAGTAATGGAAATATATATGTGTAAAATGTCATACTATAAAATGGAGATGATTATTACTTGAATACATTGTTCTTCATTTGTTTTATGTTATTAAAATTTTATTTTGTATTGAGGCATAATGATTAACAAAAATTGTAATAGTTTCAGCTGAAGAGCAAAGGGGCTCAGGGATCCATATAAATTTATCAATTTTCCTCCAAACTCCCCTCCTATCCAGGCTGCCACATAACATTGAGCAGAGTTCCATGTACTATACATTAGGTCCTTGCTGGTTATCCATTTTAAATATGCATTTAAAATGTGTGTACATGCTTGAAGACAGAAACAAACTGTTTTGGGGATGGACATGTACACACTGTGCCCTTCACTATTCATACATTCATTTCTACTTAGTCCGTTTAATAGACTTTGGTTTTGTTGAAGTGAAATGTCATATGTTAGGAATAATTGTAAAGGAAAGAGCATGTTAGATATTAGTAGAAATCTTAATAGCATGTAATATCTATAAGATATATGCTTTTTGTTTGTGTCTTTGTTTTTTCCAGAAGAAATGCAGAAATGCATTTCATAGGTGTAGGATATATTTTTAGTGATGCATATTCCTATGTATATAGTATAATGATGAATGATGATAAATATTCTATTTTATTAAAATAGTAAAACTGTGTTTCCTGCAATTGTTGGGTTAATGGGTAAGAGTGTTTAAGTGAATCTATGATTTCAACATTTAACATTAATTTTAATGTTTTATGCCATGTTAGCCTAATGTTGGCTTCCCTGGTAGCTCAGCTGGTAAAGAATCCACCTGCAATGCAGGAGACCCTGGTTCAATTCCTGGGTTGGGAAGATTCCCTGCAGAAGGGATAGGTTACCCACTCCAGTATTCTTGGGCTTCCCTGGTGTCTCAGACAGTAAAGAAACTGCCCATAATACCTTAGACCTGGGTTTGATCCCTGGGTTGGGAAAATCCCCTGGAGGTGGGCATTGTAACCCATTCCAGTATTCTTGCCTAGAGAATCACCATGGACAGAGAAGCCTGGAGGGCTGCAGAATATGGGGTCACAAAGAGTTAGACATGACTGAGTGTCTAACCATAGGACAAGGTTTATGTAATGTTTTATAATTACAAAGTTATTTCAGAAGATCTAATGAAGAAGGTGGATCTATGTTATTTAAACATTATTTTTTTGTGCAAAGTCTGAAGTCTTTGGTGTAAAGTCAAAAATCTTTAATAATGATGCTACATCTGCCTTGCTCCAAGCTGATCCTCTGCCTTCCCTCTTTTCTCTGCCATACCAGACCAGTCCCCAATTACAGCTATCTCAGAGCCCCAACACAGCAATATATATTCACACAAGCACAGTTGCCTTTTGCAATCTTATTTGTCACCGTCCCTCACCCCTTAGATTGTGTGCAAGCCACACTATTAATAATAAGTTGGGAATCCATCCACTTCCACTGCTCCCTCCAGGTCATGTTACTAGAAAAGACTCTGAATCTTCCTGCCTCTGAATATATACCTTCCCCTCCAAATATCCTCTTTCACATACATCTTTTTCCTGGTTAATATCTCCAAATTTTCTGGCTTCAGTTTGCTCATATATGTAAGGATTAGAAAGTTACCCTGATCTGCAAAGTCTAGTGGCCATATTACATAGATTACAATACCATTCTGCATTTAAGGATGTATACACATTATTCATGTCTGCTTACTTGTTTATTTCTCTCACTACTTTTTTAGCTTTTTGAGAATGGTGATTATGTCTTCATTGTTGTACACTTATACTAAGCCATTGTCCAAAATATAATATTTTATCAAATACTGGCTTGAGAAATAAATGATTTCTGCATTACATACTGAGAAGCTGAGAATAAGAAGCTATTTGGTTATCCAAGAACAACAATAAAAATATTATTCCTGAAATCTTGTGCTATAATAGAATCAAGACTGAGTTGCAGGTAAAGTACATCTCTCTCATTCTTTTTCATTCAGATTTTTTTCTCCAAGTGTGGTCATAATTCTCTACTCTTTTTCAAAATTACACATCTTGAAAAAGTGTGCCATCACATATTGTCTCTACATCCTCATCACTAATGTATTTTTCAGTCTACCATTATTGACTTCTGCCTTTTCAATCTACTGAATTTATAACTTATGAAATGCCAGAATGATATGTATATTCCTACTGCCATTTTCTTAATCATTTAGGATTTGTTTTTGTAGGTCTTTTTCTTCTCTTGTGCTTCCTGCTGGAGAAATTCCTCTATCATTTGTTGTAAGGCTAGTTTGGTGGTGTTGAATTCTTAGCTTTTATCTATAAAGCTTTTGATTTCACCATCAAATCCTTGCTGGGTAAGGAAATCTTGTTTGTACATTTTTCTCTCTCATCACTTTAAATATATCCTGCCACTCCTTTCTGGCCTGCAGAGTTTCTGCTCAAAACTCAGCTGTTAGCCTTATGGGAATTCCTTTGTATGTTATTTTTTTGCTTTTCCCTTGCAGTTTTTAATATTTTTCTCTGCGCTTAACTTTTGTTAGTTTGATTGATATTGTGTCTTGGTGGTTTTCTCTATGGTTTTATCCTGTGTGGGACTCTCTACGTTACCTTATGTAAAATAGACAGCCCGTGGGCATCTTCTGCATGACACAGGGGAGCTCAACCTAGTGCTCTGTGACAACCTAGAAGGAGGGGATCTGGTAGGACATGAGGGGAGGTTCTAGAGGGAGGGAACATAAGTACACTTGTGGCTTATTCATGTTGATGTTTGATAGACACCAGCACAATATTCTAAAGCAATTATCCTCTATTTTTTTTTTTTTAAGTCAGAATGAATCTTGATGTTATTAGTTCTATATTATCTCCTGTTTAAATCAATCTCTCTTTTTTGGCTACAGGTATCACACTTTCTTATCTTCTACATCATTGGCTTTTCTTTCTTAGCCTCCTGAATTGACCTGCTCTTTGCCCAAACTATACTGAAAGTGACATATCTGAGGGTCTTGATCTCAGCCTTTTCCCTCTATTTGTACAGAGATTCATATGGTCAGTTGCCAATTGCCATCTATGCTTGCCTCTATCATGGACTTCTACATATTAGGAATTTTTCCATGTACTTAATTCCTACATCATCTTATCCATCTCCATAATTTCAGAAAACTAGAATCTATTGTTTACCTCTTCACTTTTTTCATGCCTTTTAATCCATCAGTAAATCCTGTAGACTCTGTCTTTTAAAAATATTGTGAGCGCACCAAATTTTTTACTAATTATACAGCGACCAATCTGGTCCAAGTCATCATGATATTATACCTGTTTGCTGAAGTGGCCTCATAACTGATTTTCATTTCCATTGATGCCACTGTTTAATTCTCTTCAGCATCACAGTTAAGCTAATCTTTTAAAAATGTAAATCAGATGATTCCTTTCCCCCTAACATCTCTGGGGTTTCCCTGGTGCCTCAGACAGTGAAGAATCTGCCCTTAATGCAGGAGACCAGGGTTCGATCCCTGGGTCAGGAGATCGCCTGGAGAAAAGAATACTCTGGAAATAAACTTTTTAAAAAAGACTTTAATGGTCTGCTCTTTGCCTCCATTCAAGACAGTAGTTTAGGTGATGCTCCACTTGAACACACTAGTCCCTTCAGTTACACTGCAAGTTTGTGATTTATTTGAGCAAACCAAATTATTTGTTTGTTTGTTTTTTAGTTTTCTGGCCTCTGAGTTTTTTATATTCTTGTTCCCTCTGCCAAGTATCTTCTCTTTCATTCCATTCACATAGTCTGACATTTGCCCTCCTTGAGGTCTAAGAAATCATCTAACACCTTATACACATTGTTTCTGTTTTCTTTGTTTTCTTGGTAATTATCTAAATATTACTCCCTGCTTGTTTTCTGTCTTTCCTCACCAGCCACTTGTAAACATTATGATAACATGGTTACCTTCTTCATAGTGACCCTCCAGTGCATACCTTGAAGGCACTCACTGAATATTTGTTGACTAAGAATATGAATGGATATTAATAAGTAAATGTGTGGTCCTTGTACCTGTTTTATCATTTGTAAAATGAAATAATCTGGACTTGATCATGTATGGATTACTTTCTAGCTCACAAGTTATTTAAATTTCTAATCATATTACTTGTTGAGCAAATGCACATTTGTATGATATAGTGTGCAAAACCCTGAGCAAACTGGTTAGTGCTGCAAAGCAAAGTCAAAGTCTTTAAGAAACCAGAATTAAAATTGATTAGATGGTGCACATGAGTACTTTGCAAACAAGAGGAAAGAACAGCTAGGAATCAAGGCATCCAGAATTTTTTGTTTGATTTGAATCAGTTTGCTTGTATTGTTCAGATATAACTATAAATTTTTGTGTATAACATTTAATGTTTAATTTTAAAGCTACTAAAACATATCAGTAGAAAATGTTAATTTTGTTAAAAGCCAAGAAATTTATGGTCCCTGAAAAATTATGCTTCATTAAAAAAAAAAAAAGAAGAAGAAAGAAAGAAAGAAACAGGAATGTCCTATCTTTGGTACTGTATATCTGAAATTTGCTTGCAGTGAAGGATGGTATTCATAAATTAAAGCTAAAGATATTTGTTTATCATAAAAAGTTTCAGATGCAATTTAGCAGTTACTCATGGTTATCTACCTTACATCCATTTCCACCAACCTCTTCCTCCCTCTTCCTTAATTACAAACTGATTTTTTTTTTCTTTAAGTTATCTTCTGTTCTTCACAAGGCTATGTGCTTTTGAGCAGGTGGACTGTGTCCTTTGACAATTAATGGATCCTGGCATTTCCAAGCTATCTGTAATTATCCCATCTACCTTGGCAGTGACTGGTTTAGTTATAAGCATTTGACACAATTGCAACTAATGAAAAGGGAAAGTCTACCACATGCTTCTGGTAAATGTTTGATTACTCTTAAAAGGAAGCTTCCCAAAAAGATGATTCTCATTCTTTCAGTGGCTTATTTCCTTCCTGGATATAGCGTCTCCTGGAACATTGCAGCCACCTTATGATAAATGGGAAACTAGTCGAAGGATAAGGTTGAAGCTCGGGGGATGTGTAACAAAACATGCAAAGAGCCTGACACCTAAAGCATGTGACTTGATAATACAGTATAATAAATATCTTGCTTGCAATTTCAATGTTTATTTTTCATCTGAAATGATATTTTAAAATTATAATGATTTCAGCAAATCACATTTAAAAATGGTATTATATTTCTTTTCTTTTTTTTTTAATTTTTATTAGTTGGAGGCTAATTACTTTACAATATTGTAGTGGTTTTTGTCATACATTGACATAAATCAGCCATGGATTTACATGTATTCCCCATCCCGATCCCCCCTCCCACCTCCCTCTCCACCCGATTCCTCTGGGTCTTCCCAGTGCACCAGGCCGGAGCACTTGTCTCATGCACCCAGCCTGGGCTGGTGATCTGTTTCACCCTAGATAATATAAATGTTTTGATGCTGTTCTCTCCAAACATCTCACCCTCGCCTTCTCCCACAGAGTCCAAAATTCGGTTCTGTACATCTGTGTCTCTTTTTCTGTTTTGCATATAGGGTTATCATTACCATCTTTCTAAATTCCATATATATGCTTTAGTATACTGTATTGGTCTATTTCTTTCTGGCTTACTTCACTCTGTATAATGGGCTCCAGTTTCATCCATCTCATTAGAACTGATTCAAATGAATTCTTTTTAATGGCTGAGTAATATTCCATGATGTATATGTACCCCAGCTTCCTTATCCATTCATCTGCTGATGAGCATCCAAGTTGCTTCCATGTCCTGGCTATTATAAATAGTGCTGCAATGAATATTGGGGTGCAAGTGTCTCTTTCATATCTGGTTTCCTCAGTGTGTATGCCCAGAAGTGGGATTGCTGGGTCATATGGCAGTTCTATTTCCAGTTTTTTAAGAAATCTCCATACTGTTCTCCATAGCGGCTGTACTAGTTTGCATTCCCACCAACAGTGTAAGAGGGTTCCCTTTTCTCCACACCCTCTCCAGCATGTATTGCTTGTAGACTTTTGGATAGCAGCCATCCTGACTGGTGTGTAATGGTACCTCACTGTGGTTTTGATTTGCATTTCTCAGAGAATGAGTGATGTTGAGCATCTTTTCATGTGTTTGTTAGCCATCTGTATGTATTCTTCGGAGAAGTGTCTGTTTAGTTCTTTGGCCCATTTTTTGATCGGGTCATTTATTTTTCTGGAATTGAGCTGCAGGAGTTGCTTGTATATTTCTGAGATTAATCCTTTGTCTGTTGCTTTGTTTGCTATTATTTTCTCCCAATCTGAGGGTGTCTTTTCACCTTGCCTATAGTTTCCTTTGTTGTGCAAAAGCTTTTAAGTTTAATTAGGTCCCATTTGTTTATTTTGCTTTTATTTCCAATATTCTTGGAGGTGGTCATAGAGGATCCTGCTGTGATTTATGTGGAGAGTGTTTTGCCTATGTTCCCTCTAGGAGTTTTATAGTTTCTGGTCTTACATTTAGATCTTTAATCCATTTTGAGTTTATTTTTGTGTATGGTGTTAGAAAGTGTTCTAGTTTCATTCTTTTACAAGTGGTTGACCGGTTTTCCCAGCACCACTTGTTAAAGAGAGTTGTCTTTTTTCATTGTATATTCTTGCCTCTTTGTCGAAGATACGGTGTCCATAGGTTCGTGATTTATCTCTGGGCTTTCTATTCTGTTCCATTGATCTATATTTCTTCTCTGTGTGCCAGTAGCCTACTGCTTGATGTGTGGCTTGTAGTAGAGTCTGAAGTCAGGCAGGTTGATTCCTCCAGTTCCATTCTTCTTTCTCAAGATTACTTTGGCTATTCGAGGTTTTTTGTATTTCCATACAAATTGTGAAATTATTTGTTCTAGTTCTGTGAAAAATACCGTTGGTAGCTTGATAGGGATTGCATTGAATCTATAGACTGCTTTGGGTAGAATAGCCATTTTGACAATATTGATTCTTCCAATCCATGAACACGGTATGTTTCTCCATCTGTTTGTGTCCTCTTTGATTTCTTTCATCAGTGTTTTATAGTTTTCTATGTATAGGTCTTTTGTTTCTTTAGGTAGATATACTCCTAAGTATTTTATTCTTTTTGTTGCAATGGTGAATGGTATTGTTTCCTTAATTTCTCTTTCTGTTTTCTCATTGTTAGTGTATAGGAATGCAAGGGATTTCTGTGTGTTAATTTTATATCCTGCAACTTTACTATATTCATTGATTAGCTCTAGTAATTTTCTGGTAGAGTCTTTAGGGTTTTCTATGTAGAGGATCATGTCATCTGCAAACAGTGAGAGTTTCACTTCTTCTTTTCCTATCTGGATTCCTTTTACTTCTTTTTCTGCTCTGATTGCTGTGGCCAAAACTTCCAACACTATGTTGAACAGTAGTGGTGAGAGTGGGCACCCTTGTCTTGTTCCTGATTTCAGGGGAAATGCTTTCAATTTTTCACCATTGAGGGTGATGCTTGCTGTGGGTTTGTCATATATAGCTTTTATTATGTTGAGGTATGTTCCTTCTATTCCTGCTTTCTGGAGAGTTTTAATCATAAATGGGTGTTGAATTTTGTCAAAGGCTTTCTCTGCATCTATTGAGATAATCATATGGTTTTTATCTTTCAATTTGTTAATGTGGTGTATTACATTGATTGATTTGTGGATATTAAAGAATCCTTGCATTCCTGGATAAAGCCCACTTGGTCATGATGTATGATTTTTTTAATATGTTGTTGGATTCTGTTTGCTAGAATTTTGTTAAGGATTTTTGCATCTATGTTCATCAGTGATATTGGCCTGTTGTTTTCTTTTTTTGTGGCATCTTTGTCTGATTTTGGAATTAGGGTTATGGTGGCCTCATAGAATGAGTTTGGAAGTTTACCTTATTCTGCAATTTTCTGGAAGAGTTTGAGTAAGATAGGTGTTAGCTCTTCTCTAAATTTTTGGTAGAATTCAGCTGTGAAGACATCTGGTCCTGGGCTTTTGTTTCCTGGAAGATTTCTGATTACAGTTTCTATTTCCTTGCTTGTGATGGGTCTGTTAAGATCTTCTATTTCTTTCTGGTTCAGTTTTGGAAAGTTATACTTTTCTAAGAATTTGTCCATTTCATCCAAGTTGTCGATTTTATTGGCATAGAGCTGCTGGTAGTAGTCTCTTATGATCCTTTGTATTCCAGTGTTGTCTGTTGTGATCTCTCCATTTTCATTTCTAATTTTGTTAATTTGGTTCTTCTCTCTTTGTTTCTTAATGAGTCTTGCTAATGGTTTGTCAATTTTGTTTATTTTTTCAAAAAACCAGCTTTTAGCTTTGTTGATTTTTGCTATGGTCTCTTTAGTTTCTTTTGCATTTATTTCTGCCCTAATTTTTAAGATTTCTTTCCTTCTACTAACCCTGGGTTCTTCATTTCTTCCTTCTCTAATTGCTTTAGGTGTAGAGTTAGGTTATTTATTTGACTTTTTTCTTGTTTCTTGAGGTAAGCCTGTAATGCTATGAACCTTCCCCTTAGCACTGCTTTTACAGTGTCCCATAGGTTTTGGGTTGTTGTGTTTTCATTTTCATTCATTCCTATGCATATTTTGATTTCTTTTTTGATTTCTTCTATGATTTGTTGGTTATTCAGAAGCATGTTATTTAGCCTCCATATGTTTGAATTTTTAATATTTTTTTTCCTGTAATTGAGATCTAACCTTACTGCACTGTGGTCAGAAAAGATGACTGGAATGATTTCAATTTTTTTTTGAATTTACAAAGGCTAGATTTATGGGCAAGGATGTGATCTATTCTGCAGAAGATTCCATGTGCACTTGAGAAAAAGGTGAAGTTGATTGTTTTGGGGTGAAATGTCCTATAGATATCAATTAGGTCTAGCTGGTCCATTATGTCGTTTAGAGTTTGTGTTTCCTTGTTAATTCTCTGTTTAGTTGATCTATACATAGTTGTGAGTGGGGTATTAAAGTCTCCCACTATTATTGTGTTACTATTAATTTCCTCTTTCATACTCGTTAGCGTTTGCCGCACATATTGCGGTGCTCCTATGTTGGGTGCATATATATTTATAATTGTTATATCTTCTTCTTGGATTGAGCCTTTGATCATTATGTAGTGTCCTTCTTTGTCTCTTTTCATAGCCTTTATTTTGAAGTCTATTTTATCTGATATGAGTATTGTGATTCCTGCTTTCTTTTGGTCTCTGTTTGCATGAAATATTTTTTTCCAGCCCTTCACTTTTAGTCTGTATGTGTCTCTTGTTTTGAGGTGGGTCTCTTGTAGACAACATATATAGGGGTCTTGTTTTTGTATCCATTCAGCCAGTCTTTGTCTTTTGGTTGGGGCATTCAACCCATTTACATTTAATTATTGATAGGTGTGGTCCCGTTGCCATTTACTTTGTTGTTTTGGATTCACGTTTATACAGCCTTTCTGTGTTTCCTGTCTAGAGAAGATCCTTTAGCATTTGTTGAAGAGCTGGTTTGGTGGTGCTGAATTCTCTCAGCTTTCGCTTGTCTCTAAAGCTTTTGAATTCTCCTTCATATCTGAATGAGATCCTTGCTGGATACAGTAATCTAGGTTGTAGGTTATTCTCTTTCATTACTTAAAGTATGCCCTGCCATTCCCTTCTGGCTTGAAGGGTTTCTATTGATAGATCAGCTGTGATCCTTATGGGAATCCCTTTGTGTGTTATTTGTTGTTTCTCCCTTGCTGCTTTTAATATTTGTTCTTTGTGTTTGATCTTTGTTAATTTGATTAATATTTTAATCAATTAATTTAGGGTGTTTCGCCTTGGGTTTATCCTGTTTGGGTCTCTCTGGGCTTCTTGGACTTGGGTGGTTATTTCCTTCCCCATTTTAGGGAAGTTTTCAGCTATTGTCTCCTCGAGTATTTTCTCATGGCCTTTCTTTTTGTCTTCTTCTTCTGGGACTCCTATGATTCGAATGTTGGGGCGTTTCACATTGTCCCAGAGGTCCCTGAGGTTGTCCTCAGTTCTTTTGATTCTTTTTTTCTTTTTTTCTCTCTGCTTCATTTATTTCCACCATTTTATCTTCTACCTCACTTATCCTATCTTCTGTCTGTTATTCTACTGTTGGTTCCCTCCAGAGTGTTTTTGATCTCATTCATTGCATTATTCATTTTTAATTGACTCCTTTTTTTTTACTCTAAATCCTTATTAAACATTTCTTGCATCTTCTCAATCTTTGTCTCTAGGCTATTTATCTGTAACTCCATTTTGTTTTCAAGATTTTCCATCATTTTTATTATCATTATTCTAAAGTCTTTTTCGGGTAGATTCCCTATCTCTTCCTCTTTTGTTTGACTTGGTGGGCATTTTTCATGTTCCTTTGCCTGTTGGGTATTTCTCTGCCTTTTCATCTTGTTTAGATTGCTGTGTCTGAAGTGGGCTTTCTGTATTCTGGTGGTCTGTGGTTCCTTTTTAATGCAGAGGTTTCACCAAGTGGGTGGGGTTGGACGATTGGCTTGTCAAGGTTTCCTGGTTAGGGAAGCTTGCGTCGGTGTTCTGGTGCATAGAACTGGATTTTTTCTCTCTGGTGTGTAATGGAGTGTCCAGTAATGAGTTTTGAGATGAGTCTATGTGTTAGGTGTGCCTGTATGTTGACGCTCAGGGCTATGTTCCTGTGTTGCTGGAAAATTTGGTGGTATGTCTTGCTCTGGAACTTATTGGCTCTTGGGTGGTGGTTGGTTTCAGTGGAGGCTTTTGGATGGTCTCTTACTACTTAATGTTCCCAGTAGTCAGGAGTTTTCTGGTGTTCTCAGGTTTGGGGCTTAAGTCTCCTGCCTCTGGATTTCAGTTTTATTCTTCCAGTAGTCTCAAGACTTCTCCAACTATACAGCACTGATAATAAAACTTCCAGGTTAATGGTGAAAATATTCTCCACCATGAGGTACACCCAGAGAGGTTCACAGAGTTACATGAAGAAGAGGAGAGGGAGGAGGGAGATAGAGATGAGCAGGAGGAGGAAAAGGGGGACTCAAGAAGAGAGAGACAGATCTACACAGTTCTCTGGTCCCAAAGTGTTCTCTGTAGCCCAGACACCCACAGAGATGCACAGAATTGGATTGGAAAGAGGAGGGGAAGGGAGGAAATAGAGGTGTTCTGAGGTAGAAAACAGAGAGTCAAAAGTGGGAGAGAGTAATCAAAACACTCCTGAGTAAAAATGGGTACTAAATATTGGATTCTTAAATGTCCAAAATTGATATCAAATACTGAAAAACAAAGATTAAAAATCTAGAGTAGAGGTTAGACTCTTAAAAATACAATATTAAAAAACAAAAACAAAAACACAAAAAAAATTTAGAAATATATATGAAGTTTGGTTTAAAAATATGGCTGCTCCTTTTTTTTTTTGCAAGGTTATAGTGAAATGAAAATGAAAATTAAGGAGTAATAGAGGACTTTAAAAGAAAATAACAGAAAAAATAAAACAGGAAAAAAATTTTTTCCTAATTGAAAAAAATAGTAAAAATATATGAAAATGGAAATGAAAGTTAAGGAGTAATGAGGGAGTAATAGGGAATTTTAAAAGAAAATAAAAGAGAAAAAATAAAATAAGAAAAGAAAAGAGAAAAAAAAATTTTTAATTAAAAAAAAAAAGTAAAAATATATCTAGGAATTTCTCTGGAGCTGTTGCGGTCAGTGTGGGTTCAGTTCAGTTTCAGATAGCTCCTCATTCCAGCTTACACTTTTTGATATCTATAGGATCCTTCCGGTGTAGTCAGTTTTATCTACAGGGATTTTAATCTGTTGCACCAGTCCCTTCTGAAGTGGTTCCCTTTGTTTATTTGGCTTCTGTTTGCAGGTCTCTTCAGTGTCTAATTTCCGCCCTGACACAGGCGGGCTGAGGTGGTCTCTTGTTTAGGTTTGCTGGTTCAGTCCTGCTGCGGGGAGGGAGGGGTGCTACAGACAGATATCGCTGTGTGTGGGGAGTGCTCACAGTGTTCTGACCACACTGGGTTTGCCCCCGCTCACGGGTGTGTGCTCTCCCTGTCTACACTGCTCAGGCACCTGGCTGCTCTATTTGGAACGGGTCCTGCGTGGCGTGTGGTTCGTTTTCGGGTACTCCACAAAAACGCGGACTTGGTTGGGCCTGCGTTTTGTGCCTTCCCCGGCCCAAACAGCTCAGGCAGCCAGGAGTTTGATGGGAGCACTCTCCCCGGGTGTGGTGCACCTTCTCCCCTCCGCGATCCCAGACTCAGTTTCTGCACTCGCCAGTCGGCTTGTGTCTGTTCTCAGGAGCTGGCCTCTAGCCGCGACCCTCCCGGTGGATGTCGACCATCCAGAATCTCAGGAAGTCTTTGGTTAGAAACTGGAGGCCTGTTTGCAGTTTGGTAGGGGGTGCCATCTCTGGGGCTGAGTTTCCCCCTTTCCCCTCCCCCCTGCCTCCTGCCTCCTGCCTCTAGCGGGGATGGGCCTGTCCGCAACCGGCTAGGTCTTCTCTGGAATTGCTCAGTTCCTTTGTTCTGCAAATGGCCGGCAGTGTGTTTGGACCAGCTAATTTTCTCTCTCTCTCTTGCTATCCAACAGTTTAAGTTGCTATCTCACGTTAGTTCCCTCCGATTGCCCTCAGGGCATTCGCGACCGGTCCTTCCCCTAAGCAGTGCCACCTGCTCCTCTCCATTCCGCCCCCACTTGGTGGTGGCAGATGCGGGCATCTGGGGTACTTTTCTGCTGGGAGTTGCTTTTAGGCATGTAATCTGTGAGTTTTATTTATTTTTTCGTTAGGTTGCCCTCCGAGATTCAAAAACTTCCCTCAGACCAGCCCGTGAGAGGGTTTCCTGGTGTTTGGAAACTTCCTCTATTATGACTCCCTTCCCGGGATGGGTCTCCATCCCCAGCTCTTTTGTCTCTCTTTTTATCTTTTATATTTTGTCCTACCTCCTTTCAAAGATGATGGGCTGCTTTTCTAGGCGCCTGATGTCTTCTGCTAGCGGTCAGAAGTTGTTTTGTGAAGTTTGCTCAGCATTCAAATGTTCTTTTGATGAATTTGTAGGGGAGAAAGTGGTCTCCCCGTCCTATTCCTCTGTCATATTGGCTCCTCCTCCCCGGTATTATATTTTTATATGAGGATTGAAACTTATGCTTAAATACAGATTCAGATACATTCAGTCAGTCAGTTCAGTCACTCAGTCGTGTCCAGCTCTTTGCAACACCATGAAACGCATAATGCCAGACCTCCCTATTCATCACCAAATCCCGGAGTTTACCAAAACTCATGTCCATTGAGTTGGTGATGCCATCTAACCATCTCATCCTCTGTCGTCCCCTTCTCCTCCTGCTTCCAATCTTTCCCAACATCAGGGTCTTTTCAAATGAGTCAGCTCTTCGCATAAGGTGGCGAAAATATTGGAGTTTCAGCTTCAACATCAGTCCTTCCAGTGACCAGCCAGGACTGATTTCAGTTAGAATGGACTGGTTGCGTCTTCTTGCAGTCCAAGGGACTCTCAAGAGTCTTCTCCAACACCACAGTTCAAAACCATCAACTCTTTCATGCTCAGCTTTCTTTACAGTCCAACTTTCACATCCATAAATGACCACTGGAAAAACCATATCCTTGACTAGACAGACATTTGCTGACAAAGTAGTGTCTCTGTTTTTCAAGATGCTGTCTAGGTTGGTCATAACTTTCCTGCCAAGGAGTAAGTGTCTTGCAATTTCATGGCTGCAGTCACCATATGCAGTGATTTTGGAGCCCAGAAAAATAAAGTCAGTCACTGTTTCCACTGTTCCCCCATCTATTTGCATGAAGTGATGGGACCAGATGACATGATCTTAGTTTTCTGAATGTTGAGCTTTAAGCCAACTTTTTCACTCTCCTCTTTCACTTTCATCAAGAGGCTCTTTAGTTCTTCTTCCCTTTCTGCCATAAAGGCGGTGTCATCTGCATATCTGAGGTTATTGATATTTCTCCTGGCAATCTTGATTGCAACTTGTCCTTCATCCAGCCCAGCGTTTCTCATGATGTACTCTGCATATAAGCTAAATAAGGAGGGTGACAAATACAGCCTTGACACACTTTTTTCCCAATTTGGAAAAACTCTGTTGTTCAATGTTCAGTTTTAACTGTTGCTTTCTGACCTGCATACAGGTTTCTCAAGAGGCAGTTCAGGTGGTCTGGTATTCCCATCTCTTTCAGAATTTTCCACAGTTTCTTGTGATCTACACAGTCAAAGGCATTGGTATAGTCAATCAAGCAGAAATAGATATTCTTCTGGAACTCTCTTGCTTTTTCGATGATCCAGCAGATGTTGGCAATTTGATCTCTGGTTCTTCTGCCTTTTCTAATGCCAGCTTGAACATCTGGAAGTTCATGGTTCATGTATTGCTGAAGCCTGGCTTGGAGAATTATGAACATTCCTTTACTAGCGTGTGAGATGGGTGCAATTGTTTGGTAGTTTGAGCATTCTTTGGCCTTGCCTTTCTTTGGGATTGGAATGAATACTGCCTTTTTCCAGTCCTGTGGCCACTGCTGAGTTTTCCAAATTTGTTGGCATATTGAGTGTAGTGCTTTCACAGCACCATCTTTTAGGATTTGGAATAGCTCAGCTGGAATTCCATCACCTCCACTAGCTTTGTTCATGGTGATGCTTCCTAAGGCCCACTTGACTTCACATTCCAGGATATCTGGCTCCAGCTGAGTGTGAGTGATCACACCATCATGATTATCTCCATCATGAAGATCTTTTTTTGTATGTCTTTTCTGTGTGCCACCTCTTCTTAATGTCTTCTGCTTCTGTTAGGTGCATACCATTTCTGTCCTTTATTGAGCCCATCTTTGCATGAAAAGTTCCCTTGATATCTATAATTTTCTTGAAGAGATTTTTAGTCTTTTGAATTCTGTTGTTTTCCTCTTTTTCTTTGCATTGATTGCTGAGGAAGGCTTTCTTATCTCTCCTTGCTATTCTTTGGAAGTCTGAATTGAAATGGGTATATCTTTCCTTTTCTCCTTTGCTTTTTGCTTCTCTTCTTTTCACAGATATTTGTAAGGCCTTATCAGACAACCACTTTGCCTTTTTTCCATTTCTTTTGCTCAGGGATGGTCTTGATCCCTGTCTCCTCTACAGTGTCATGAACCTCTGTCCATAGTTCATCAGGTACTCTGTCTATCAGATCTAGTTACTTAAATCTATTTCTCATTTTTCCTATATACTCATAAGGGATTTGATTTAGGTCATACCTGAATGGCCTAGTGGTTTTCCCCACTTTCTTCAATTTAAGTCTGAATTTGGCAATAAGGATTTTATTATCTGAGCCACAGTCAGCTCCTGATCTTGTTTTGCTGACTGTATAGAGCTTCTCCATCTTTGGCTGCAAAGAATATAACCAATCTGATTTTGGTGTTGACCATCTGGTGATGTCCATGTGTAGAGTCTTTTCTTGTGTTGTTCAAAGAGGGTGTTTGCTATGATCAGTGCATTCTCTTGGCAAAACTCTGTTAGCCTTTGCCCTGCTTCATTCCATACTCCAAGGCCAAATTTGCCTGTTACTTCAGTTGTTTCTTGACTTCCTACTTTTGCATTCCAGTCGCCTATAATGAGAAGGACATGTTTTTGAGGTTATTAGTTCTTAAAGGTCTTGTAGGTCTTCATAGAACCATTCAACTTCAGCTTCTTCAGTTTTACTGGTCAGGGCATAGACTTGAATTACCGTGATATTGAATGGTTTGCCTTGGAAATGAACAGAGATTATTCTGTCATTTTTGAGATTGCATCCAAGTACTGCATTTTGGACTCTTTTGTTGACTATGATGGCTACTCCATTTCTCCTAAGGGATTCCTGCCCACAGTAGTAGATATAATGGTCATCTGAATTAAATTCACCCATTCCAGTCCATCTCAGTTCGCTGATTCCTAGAATATCGACGTTCCCTCTTGCCATCTCCTGTTTGACCACTTCCAATTTGCCTTGATTCATGGACCTAACATTCCAGGTTCCTATGCAATATTGCTGTTTACAGCATCAGAACTTGCTTCTATCACCAGTTCATCCCCAACTCGGTGTTGTTTTTACTTTGGCTCCATCCCTTCATTCTTTCTGGATTTATTTCTCCACTGATCTCCAGTAGCATATTGGGCACCTACCAACCTGGGGAGTTTGTCTTTCAGTATCCTATCTTTTTGCCTTTTCATACTGTTCATGGGGTTCTCAAGGCAAGAATCCTGAAGAGGTTTGCCATTCCCTTCTCCAGTGGACTGCATTCTGTCAGACCTCTCCACAATGACCCATTTGTCTCTTGTGGCCCCACAGGGAATGGCTTAGTTTCATTTAGCTAGATAAGCTGTGGTCCATGTGATCAGATTGGCTAGTTGTCTGTGATTGTGGTTTAAGTCTGTCTACACTCTTATGTCCTCTGTCAGTGCCTACCTCTTACTTGGGTTTCTCTTAGCTCTGACGTGGGATATCACTTCAAGGCTGCTCTGGACGTGGGGTAATGCCTCTTGGCTACCGCCCCTGACCTTGGACGTGGAGTAGCTCCTCTCGGCCACTCCTAATGTATTAGAGGTGCAATTTAAGACCCTTTTTGAAATGTTTTTTTTTGTTGTTGTTGTTGTTTTCTACAAAGAGAAAGTACCTCGTACATTAATGGAAGTATTTTTTGAGTTATTTCTTGCCATGAGACAAATAAAGTTGTACTCAGCCACTGATACATACCACCTCATTCTTTTCTACTTATTACTTATAGGTAGCTGGACAGGGAGAAGGCAGAAATTTAGAATGGTGACAGTTACATTCATTTCATGCTAGCAAGATAATGCTCAAAATCCTTCAAGCTAGGCTTCAACAGTATGTAAACTGAGAACTTTCAGATGTACAAGCTGAGTATAAACATGGCATAGGAAGGATAAATAAAATAAATAGCCAACACCTGCTGGATTGCAGGGAGAAATATCAATAACCTCAGACAGGCAGATGATACCACCCTTATGGCAGAAAGCAAAGAGGAACTAAAGAACCTCTTGATTAAGGTGAAATAAGGGAGTGGGAAAGCTGACTTAACACTCAACATTCAAAAAACGAAGATCATGGCATCTGGTCCCATCACTTCATGGCGAATAGTTGGCGAAACAATGGAAACACTGATTTATTCGGCTCCAAACTCACTGCAGATGGTGACAGCAGCCATGAAATTAAAGATGCTTGCTCCTTGGAAGAAAAGCTGTGAAAAACCTAGACAACATATTAAAAACCAGAGACATTTCTTTGCTGACAAAGGTCCGTCTAGTCTAGGCTATGGTTTTTCCAGTAGTCATGTATGGATGTGAGAGTTGGACCATAAAGAAGGCTGAGAGCTGAGGACTTGATGCTTTTGAACTGTGGTATTGGAGGAGACTCTTGAGAGTCACTTGGACTGCAAGTAGATAAACCCAGTCAATCCTAAAGGAAATCAACCCTGAATATTCACTGGAAGGACCAATGGTGAAGTTGAAGCTCCAGTACTTTGGCCACCTGATGCGAAGAGCTGACTCAATGGGAAAGACCCTGATGCTGGGAAAGACTGAGGGCAAGAGGAGAAGAAGACAACAGAGCAGGTGATTGTAGGATGGCGTCACTGACTCAAAGGATGTGAATTTGAGCAAATTTTGGGGGATGGTGAAGGATTAGGAAGACTGGCGAGCTGCAGTCCATGGGGTTGCAAAGAGTCAGACACAACTGAGTGACTAAACAACAAATTCAATAGAAATATAATATGATCCATGTGCATCATGTATGTAATTTTAAATTATCTATCGGCCATATCCAAAAAGTAAAAAAAAAAAAAATCCCAAATTCCTTAACTATCCCTCCCCACTCTCCCTGCCCCAGCAACCAAATGTCATGTATACATTGTTATATTATTTAAAGTGGATAACAAACAATAGGGCTTCCCTCGTAGCTCAGTCAGTCAAGAATCTGCCTGCAATGTAGGAGATCTGGGTTCAATTCCTAGGTCAGGAAGATTCCCTGGAGAAGGAAATGGCAATCCACTCTAGTATCCTTGCCTGGAAAATCTCATGGACAGAGGAACCTGGCAGGCTACAGTCCATGGGGCCGCAAGAGTCGGACAATATTTAGTGACTAAACCACAAACCAACCAACAATAACCTATTGTATAGCACATGAAACTTTGCTCAGTGTTATGTGCCAGCCTGGATGGGAGGAGAGTTTGGGGAAGAATTGATATGTGCATATAGATGTATGTCTGGGTCTCTTTGGTGTCCACCTGAAACTACTACAACGTTGTTAACTGTATCAGTTCAGCTCAATTCAGTCACTCAGTTCAATGAATTGAACTCGCTTCAGTTCAGTTCAGTTTACTTCATTCAGTGGGGTAATTGACAATGCCCCAATACAAAATAAAAAGTTTAAAGTTTTGGGGAAAAAAGAAACAGATAAGAGTAATCCTGATAATATATTTTATTTAACTGAAACTATCCAAAATATATTTTCTACATATAATCAATATAAAAATTACTAATGAGGAATGTTACATTTCTACTTCTCATGTATCCAATATCCAGTGTACATTTTACATTTAAAGAACATGTCAATTAAGAAAACTACCTATCAAGTGCTCAATAGCAACATGTGGCTAACCCATATAGTATAGCTTTACAATGACACAACAGAAAAATGATAACTTAACCATACAGAAAAGGAAGTGATATCAGAATGATATGTGGTTTAATTTTAACATATACAGCTCTAACGATCAAACAAACTTGACTACATATCATAAGAGTGGACTCAACAGGGTTTTACTGATCTGCTGGCAGCTTGCAAATGGATTCACAATGTATTCATATAATAAAAACTTTTCACTATTAGAGATCCTTTCTTACTTCTGAATTTTGTTATATCATATACCACTGTATCTTTTGTAGATAAAGGACAAATATCCCACTGATAATCACTCCTCCTTCCATGATAGACTAGAATTTATTTTCTCATAAGAAGACAGTGGAATAAGGCCCATAATTTGCATCAACTAAATTACAGAGATGGATCTACTTAATGTGGTTCTACCCAGTATATAATGAACTAACCACAAAGCTATTTTAATGAATCAAGAAACGTGTATTGTTTGTGCCTAAGGACTTCTAGGAGCTACAAGATAAAGGTTGAAAATCATGTCTATAACACAGTTTAAGTTGGTGAAACTTTATGAGTCATTTCTGTCTTCTCTTTCATACCTCTCTTCATGTAATTATTCTCCTCCTGATCTGTCTCCAGTGTTCAGCTCAGTTACAGCCTCAGCTGTTATTACAACAATAAAATCCAAAGCAATATTTTTGAAATGTACATATCTTTGATGGAACTCCCTTGCCTAAACAGAATATGATACAACAACAAAGAGTATCCATTAGCAAACATAGAACAGGCAGATAGGCAATCCTTTTGCACCTCAGGTCATTGCCTATGGCCTAGACTCAAGAATAGTTACTGAAAATGTGAGTAAGTGTGCACAAGATATTTGAAGCTTTTCATGTGATGTCTGGCACAGTGAAAAATGTTACTTTCTTTTCAGATGTTTTACATGTTCTAAATGTATTCCTTTATCTAAAATAGAAATGTATGAGATATACTTTAAAAGGAATAGATAATAAGTAAAAGGAAGACGGAAGGGAGAGATGGAGGTAAAGAGGGGAATGGAAGGAGGGGAAGAAGTAAAGAAGACTGGAAAGAAGGGAGGGAGAGGGGAAAGGAGATAGAAGGAATTATTTGAAAGTTCTGGCCTTTCCTAATAGGAAGCAGCATAGCATAATGCAGCAGGTCAGCTTCTGGTACAATATTTGTCTAGCTGTGAATCCTTAGCTCTTTCTTGTATTACACAGTTCACCTCAAATATCTGTGTCTTAGCATCCCCATCTCTGAAATAAAGATAATAATAATACTTTCATCAAGATGGTGTCATAAAGATTAAACAAGATACTATTATGCACAAAGCATTCATAACTCTGTCTGTCACAAACAAAGGTTTAGATATTATCAGTCATTTTTATTACTCAAGGGGATTGTCTTCCAAAAGTACTTCTGGAATACTCTAGAACTCTGGACACCAAAGAGGCATGTATATATTTGATAGCAGTTATGGGCTTCCCTGGTGGCTCAGAGGTTAAAGCGTCTGCCTGCAATGCGGGAGACCTGAGTTCGATCCCTGGGTCAGGAAGATCCCCTGGAGAAGGAAACAGCAACCCACTCCAGTATTCTTGCCTGGAGAATCCCATAGACGGAGGAGCCTGGTGGGCTACAGTCCACAGGGTCGCAAAGAGTTGGACACGACTGAGCAACTTCACTTTCATTGCTAGAATTCTGTTTGTACTTGCAAAGGGATACAGTTGGAAGCAGTCGCAGCAGAAAATGAGACATCTGGATAGAGAGAATAATAAAAACAAATGAGCACATGAAAAAACTTATCACTTAGAAAATAAAGAAAATACGTTAGAGTCATTTTTGCCTACCAGCTATGAAAAGGGATGTAAATTCCCACTTTTTTGGTTGAATTGAGGTCATAGAGCATAGAAGTTTAGATCTGATCTGAATCCATTCTACTAGGGAACATCAGTGCACGTGTTCTGAGGTAGAACCCCAAGGAATCTCACCCCATGGCATTTCCTAGTAGGGGTAAATTATGATGAGAGCCAGTTTCTAGAACAGTCCTGCCTGGCAGTAGATGCTCTGTAAGATCAAGTTACCTTTTATCCAAAATGATATAAAGTGCTTCAAATTTCATAAAAAAAAAAAAAAAGCTACTAAAATTTGTGCTTCTTCTCTGCAACCTTCCCTCTTATCCTTATGCTAATTATATCCTTATCTTCATCCTCAGTTCAGTTCAGTCCTTCAGTTGTGTCCAACTCTTTGGACCTTATGGACTGCAGAATGTCAGGAGTCCTGTCTTACACCAAATCCCAGAGCTTGCTCAAATTCATGTTCATCGAGTCGGTGATTCCATCCAACCATCTCATCCTCTGTCATCCCCTTCTCCTCCCGCCTTCAATCTTTCTCAGCATCAAGGTCTTTTCTTATGATTCAGTTCTTCCCATCAGGTGCCCAAAGTATTGGCCACCTTCAGTTTCAGCATGTGTCCTTCCAATGAGTATTCAAGATTGATTCCAGCTGGAATTCTATCATCTCCGCTAGCTTCGCTTGTAATGAAGCTTTCTAAGCCCCACTTGACTTCACACTCCAGGATGTCTGGATGTGTAGCTGCGGTTCAGTTCAGTTTAGTTTCTCAGTCGTGTCCGACTCTTTGCGACCCCATGAATTGTAGCACGCTAGGCCTCCCTGTCCATCACCAACTCCCAGAGTTTACTCAAACTCATGTCCATCGAGTCGGTGATGCCATCCAGCCATCTCATCCTCTGTCGGCCCCTTCTCCTCCTGCCCCCAATCCCTCCCAGCATCAGGGTCTTTTCCAATGAGTCAACTCTTCGCATGAGGTGGCCAAAGTATTGGAGTTTCAACTTCAACATCAGTCCTTCCAATGAACACCCAGGACTAATCTCCTTTAGGATGGACTGGTTGGATCTCCTTGCAGTCCAAGGGACTTTCAAGAGTCTTCTCCAACAGAACAGTTCAAAAGCATCAATTTTTCGGTGCTCAGCTTTCTTCACAGTCCAACTCTCACATCCATACATGACCACTGGAAAAACCATAGCCTTGACTAGATGGACCTTTTTTGGCAAAGTAATGTCTCTACTTTTGAATATGCTGTCTAGGTTGGTTATAACTTCCCTGCCAGGGAGTAAGTGTCTTTTAGTTTCATGGCCGCAATCACCATCTGCAGTGATTTTGGAGCCCAAAAAATAAAGTCTGACACTGTTTCCCCATCTATTTCCCATGAAATGATGGGACCAGATGCCATGATCTTAGTTTTCTGAATGCTGAGCTTTAAGCCAACTTTTTCACTCTCCCCTTTCACTTTCATCAAGAGGCTTTTTAGCTCCTCTTCACTTTCTGCCATAAGGCTGGTGTCATCTGCATATCTGAGGTTATTGATATTTCTTCCGGCAATCTTGATTCCAGCTTGTGCTTCTTCCAGCCCAGCATTTCTCATGATGTACTCTGCATATAAGTTAAATAAGCAGGGTGACAATATACAGCATTGACGTATTCCTTTTCCTATTTGGAACCAGTCTGTTGTTTCATGTCCAGTCCTAACTGTTGCTTCCTGACCTGCATACAGATTTCTCAAGAGGCAGGTCAGGTGGTCTGGTATGCCCATCTCTTTCAGAATTTTCCACAGTTTACTGTGATCCACACAGTCGAAGGCATTGGCATAGTCAATAAAGCAGAAGTAGATGTTTTTCTGGAACTCTCTTGCTTTTTTGATGATCCAGCAGATGTTGGCAACTTGATATCTGGTTCCTCTGCCTTTTCTAAAACCAGCTTGAATAGCAAACCTCCATGTTTCCTCTCAATTTTCTTTGTAACTACTTAAAAAAATCAAGTCTTTAGAAAAGAGAGTAAAGCTTTTGCTTGTGTTTATTGTCTTTCCTCCAGAATTAGAATTTAAGCAATTTAGAAAATTCATTCTTTTCTAGTCATTGGTCAAAAACAATTTGACCTCACCAGTAGCCTTATGATTAAAGAAATATTGAGGACTTTATACTCATGAAAGCAGGAAACACTGACTTCTCAACTAAAATTCTCAAACTGTTAATTGCTTTAAAAAAGTTATGGTGAAGGAAAACTGCTATCCCAGGTTTCAGGAGAGCAAAATGACCAAATAGTAGTGTATAACAGAGGTGGTGGGGAGCCAGAGGATGGGAAAGAAAATATATTTAAATTAATCTTTAATGGACTTCCTGGTAGCTCAGCTGGTAAAGAATCTGGCTGCAATGCAGGGGACCCTAGTTCCATCCCTGAGTCAGGAAGATTTGCTGGAGAAGGGTAAGGCTACCTACTCCAGTATTCAGAGGCTTCCCTGGTGGCTCAGCTGGTAAAAAATCTGCCTGCAATGTGGAAGACCTGGGTTCAATCTCTGGGTTTGGAAGATCCCCTGGAGAAGGGAACAGCAACCCACTATAGTATTATGGCCTAGAGAATTCCATGGGTTGTATAATACATGGGGTTGCAAAGAGTCAGACATGAGTCAGTGACTTTCAGTTTAATCTTTAATATTTTATGAGGTTACTTTAATATTTGTTAAAACCTGAATATTAATGAGCCTTCTTAATAAGTTTTAATAAACACACCAGAAACCTCAGCTATATTCTTCTTGCTTTAGGGTATACTTAGTCACCCAGCAGTTTATCACTGCCCACATGACCATTCCTTTATTATTCTGACTCTTTCAACAGCTACTCAAATAATAAATAGTGTATGCAAATGATGTTACATAAGTTTGTTTTTTTTTGTTTTTGTTGTTTATTTTTTTGAAGTAATGATATATTTATTACTTTGATTAGTGCTTTCCAATATAGATATATGTATATGTCCAAACTCATCAAATTATATATATTATGTATGCACAGTTTTTATACATCAATTATACCTAAATAAGCTATTAATTTTATAATAAGATAGGTGTAGAAGTCATTAGCAGTAAAGAATCATGATACTTAAGATATATTTCTTTCAAAATTCATAATCAATGTAGAGCTCAGAAATATTCAGAGCTTTCATAATATTCAGAATTTAGTAATGCACCCATAAGTCATGGTAGGTCTGGATATTTTGCGGTCTGAATTCTCTATTTCTGAACACTTATGCACTAGCCTTTTTTTCCAATGCCATTTCCTATAACTTGCCCCATTTTATTCCATTAACTTCCACCAAGTATCTACTATGTGCCATTTGCTTGTGACTTAGCAGAGAACAAGAAGACCTTGTGTCTGCCCTCTTAGTTCAACCATTCCACTCAGTTCTCCAAACATTCCATGCCCATTTTGTCTCCTATTTCTCAGTCACTTAGAGACAGAAGGTTCATCCTCACAGGAGAGAAGGTGAATGGTCTTTGTAAATGATAAAGCAGCATTATAAATTCTGAAGACTTGTGCTTAGGCTCCAACTCCAAACACTAAAAGTTATCTTTCAGTTCAGTTGCTCAGTCGTGTCCTACTCTTTGGAACCCCATGGATTGCAGTACACCAAACTTCTCTGTCCATCAGCAACTCTTGGAGCTTATTCAAACTCATGTCCATCAGGTAGGTGATGCCATCCAACCATTTCATCCTCTGTTGACCACCATCTCCTCCTGCCTTCAGTCTTTCCCACCATCAGGATCTTTTCCAATGAGTCATTTCTTCCCATCAAGTGGCCAAAGTTTTGGAGTTTCAGCTTTGGCATCAGTCCTTCCAATGAATATTCAGGACAGATTTCCTTTAGAATGAACTGGTTGGATCTCCTTGCAGTCCAAGGGACTTTCAAGAGTCTTCTCCAACATCACAGTTCAAAAGCATCAATTCTTTGGTGCTCAGCTTTCTTTATAGTCCAACTCTCACATCCATACATGACTACTGGAAAAACCATAGCTTTGACTAGAAATTTGTTGGCAAAGTAATGTTTCTCCCTTCTTTTAATATGCTGAAGTTGGTCATAGCTTTTCTTCCAAGGAACAAGCATCTTTTAATTTCATGGCTGCAGTTACCATCTGCAGTGATTTTGGAGTCCCCCAAAATAAAGTCTCTCAATGTTTCCATTGTTTCCCCATCTATTTGCCATGAAGTGATGGGACCAGATGCCATGATCTTAGTTTTCTGAATGTTGAGCCATCTTTTTCACTCTCCTCTGTCACTTTCATCAAGAGGCTCTTTAGTTCCTCTTCACTTTCTGCCGTAAGGGTGGAGTCATCTGCATATCTGAGGTTACTGATATTTCTCCCGGCAATCTTGATTCCAGCTTGTGCTTCATCCAGCTTGGCATTTCACATGATGTACTCTGAATATAAGTTAAATAAGCAGGGTGTCAATATACAGCCTTGACATACTCTTTTCCCTATTTGGAGCCATTCTGTTTTCTTTAGCTAGATAAAAAGAATTAAGTAATTCCCCTCATCTGCCCTAGAACCCTTCATATCTGCTCACACATATAAACATTATAGTTGTTAAGAACTTAGGCTTTAGAATCAGAAACCCTCTAGTCATGCTATAAACTTGAACATCTTATTTAACAGTCTAAGTCTAAATTTTCTTTCTTTCTTTTTTTTTTTTTGCATTTTTCCTTCATTTAAAAATTTATATTGATGTATAATTGTTATTAAATGCTGCATTAATATATTATATATAGAGAGATATTTTACATGTTCTTTTACATTTTGGTTTATCAAAAGATAAAGAATATAGTTTTCTGGGCTCTAAGAACTAGTTGTTTATCCATTACATATACAGTAACTTATTTCTTCTAAACCCAACCTCCCACTTCATCCCTCCCCTAATCACCTCCCTTTTGGCAACCACAGTATGTTTTCCATGTCCCTAAGTCTGTTTTTGAGATAGGCTCATTTGTGTCATATTTGAGATTCCACAAATAACTGATGTCATTTGATATTTGTCTTTCTATTTCGTATTTACTTCACTTAATATGATACTCTCTAGTTGAATCCATGTTGCTGCAAATGGCATCATTTTGTTCTTTTTTATGGCTAAGTGGCATCCCATTGTGTGTATATATTACTTTTCTTTATCCATTCATCTTTTGAATGACATTTAGATTATTTCCACATCATGGCTATTGTGAATAGTGTTGTTGTGAACATAGGTGTGCATGTATCTTTTTGAATTATAGTTTTGTCTCAATATATGTCCAGGAGTTAGATTGTTGGATCATATTATAATTCTATTTTTAGTTTTCTGTGGAATCTTCACACTGTTTTCCACAGCAGCTGCACTACCTTACATTTCTAACATACTCTCTACAGGACTTGTTATTTGTAGACTTTTTAATAATGGCCATTTTACTCTGGGTAATGTGGTACATCATTGTAGTTTTGATTTGCATCTCTGTAGTAATCAGCAGTGTTGAGCATCTTTGTGCCTATTGTCAACATGTATTTCTTCTTTGGAGAAATATCTATTTAGGTCTTCTTCCCATTTTTCAATTGAGTTTTTGTTGTTATTGTTTTCAGTTGCATGAGCTTTTTGCATATTTTGAAAATTAAGTCCTGTCTTTTGCATCATTTGCAAATATTTTCTCCCATTCTGTAGGCTGTCTTTTCACTTTATGATTTTCTTTGCTGTGAAAAATATTGTTTGTTGATTGGTAGTGGTGGTTTAGTCACTAAGTTGTGTCCAACTCTTGGGACCCCATACACTGTAGCCTGCCAGGCGCCTCTGTCCATGAGATTCTCCAGGCAAGAATACAGGAGTGGGTTGCCATTTCCTCCTCCAGGGGATCTTCCTGACCCAGGAATCGAACCTGGGTCTCCTGAATTGCAGGCACATTCTTTATAGATTGAGCTATAAGGGAAGCCCATAGTTTGTTGATTAGGTCCCATTTGTTTGTTTTTGTTTTTATTTCTACTGTCTTGGAAGACTGACCTAAGAAAACATTGTTAACAATTAATGTCAGAAAATGTTTTGCCTATGATCTCTTCTAGGAATTTTATGCTGTTATGTCTTATGTTTAAGTCTTTAAGCTATTTTGAGTTTATTTTTGTTCATGGTGTGAAGATGTCTTCTAAATTCATTGATTTATATATCCAACATTCCCAACACTACTTGCTGAAGAGATTGTCGTTTTCTCATTGTATATCCTTCATCAAAGATTAATTGACCATAGGCGTGTGGGTTTATTTCTGTATTCTCTTTTTTTCTATTGATCCATGTGTCTGATTTTTTCCATCTGTGCTTTGATCACTATAACTCCTTAATATTGTCTGAAGTTAGGGAATGCTGTGCCTCCTGCTTTGTTCCTTTTTTTCAGGATTGCTTTGGCAATTCTGGATCTTTGATTTGGCTAGTATGGCCATTTTAGCAATTCTAATTCTTCATTCCAAGAGCATGGGACATCTTTCCATTTCTTTGAGTCATCTTCAATTTCACTCATTGTTTTATAGTTCTCAGTGTATAAGTCTTTCATTTTCTTGGTCAAGTTTATTCCTAAGTATTTATTATTTTGGATGCAATTTTAAAGTGTATTATTATTTTTTTTTTTATATTTACTTTCTGATATTTTATTGTTAGTGTAAAGTAATATAACCGATTTCTAGATGTGGATCTTGTATCCTGCTACTTTGCTGAATTTGTTTATTAGTTCTAGTTGTTTTTGTGTGGAATCTGTACGGTTTTCTATATATAGTTTTCTTATCATCTGCATATAATTACAAAATTTCCTCTTCCCTTCCAGTTTGGTTACCTTTTATTTATTTTTTCTTGTCTGATTGCTGTAGTTAGGACTTCCAAAACTATGTTCAATAGAAGAGATGAGAGTTCCAGATTTTAGCAGGAAGACTTTCGTTTTTTCACCATTGAATATTGTATTAGCTGATTGTCATAAATAGATTTCATGGTGAGATATGTTTCCTCCATACCCATTTTCACAAGGGTTTTCATTATTGTTGGTTAAATATTATCAAATGCTTGTTCTGCATCTATTGAGATGATCACACATTTTTTTGCCTTTTCTTTAGTCTATGCTGTATAAGTTGAACCATCCATGTGAATTTGGATGAATCCCACTTGGGCATGGTATATGATCTTTTGTATGCATTATTGGATTGAATTTGCTAATGTTTTGTTGAGAAATTTTTTGCATCTATATTCATCAAAGATATAGGCTTATAGTTTTTTTTTTTTTTTTAATGTTGTCTTTTCTGATTTTGGTATCATGATGATAGTGGTTTTGTAGAATGTCTTTGGGAATGTTTCTTCATCTTCAATCTTTTGCAAGAAATTGAGAAGGGTTGGAATAAGCCTTTTTTTTATGTTTGTTAGAATTTGTCTGTGAAACCATCTGGTCCTGGGCTTTTGTTTGTAATGGGTTATTTTATTATAGATGCTATTTCACTTCTAGTTGTCTATCTGTTCAAATTATCTATTTCTTCTTGAGTCAATTTTGATGGGCTCTATATTTCTAGAAACTTGTCCATTCCTTCCAGATTGTCAAATTTGTTGTCATGTAATTTTGCATAATATCCCCCTGTATTTTTTTCTATTTCTGCACATTTCTATTTCTGCATTCTGTCATATCTCATTTTTCACTTCTTACTGTGCTTATTTGGGGCTCTCTTTTCTACTTGATGGGCATGGCATGATTTTTGTTAATTTTGTGCACATTTTTTAAAGTTTTATGGATTTTAAATCATTCTTAATCTTTATTTTAATTATTTCCTCTCTGATCTCTATTGTTCCCTTCTTGTGCTTACTTTAGGTTTGTTTTTACTTCTTTTCCAAACTCTTAACTGCTAGGTTGTTATTTATTTGAGGTTTTTCTTATTTTATCAGAAATACCTGGATCATTATGAAATTCCCTCTTAAGAACTGCTTTTGCTTGCATCATGTAGATTTTGTATAACTGTATTTTCAGTGTCATTTCTTTCAAGGTACTTTTAAATCTTCTATTTGATTCCATCATTAATTCATTTTTTTAGAAATCTATTTCTTTTTTTTTTTTTTCCTCATTTTTTTCCTGTGATTGATTTTTATTAGTGCTGTCATGCTACTGTGGTCACAAAAGATGCTGAAATAATTTCTATAGTCTTAAATTTGCTGAGGTTTGTTTGGGTTTTGTACCCTAGTATTTTGTCAATCCTAGAGAATGTCTCAAATGTACTTGAAAAGAATGGGCATTCTTCTTCCTCTTCTTCTTCTTTTTTATTTTTTTAATGCAATATCCTGAAAATTGCAATTAAGCATAACAGTTCTATTTTACCACTTAAGATCTCTATTGTCTCATGGAATTTTGTTTAGAAAATTGACATGAATGAGGTGTTAAAACCTATTATTATTATTATATTCTTGTCAATTCCCATCTTTGTGTGTGTGTCTCTGTGTGTGTGTTTATTGTGTTCCACTACTATATTAGGAGGTGATGGAATTTTAGCAGAGCTATCTCAAATCCTAAAAGATGATGCTATTAAAGTGCCACACTCAATATGCCAGCAAATTTGGAAAACTCAGCAAAGGTCACAGGACTGGAAAAGATCAGTTTTCATTCTAATCCCAAAGAAAAGCAATGCCAAAGAATGTCCAAACTGCCACACAATTGCACTCATTTCACAAACTAGCAAAGTAATGTGCAAAATTCTCCAAGCAAGGCTTCAACAGTATGTGAAACAAGAACTTCCAGATGTTCAAACTGGATGTAGGAAAAGCACAAGAACCAGAGATCAAATCACCAATATCTGTTGGATCATAGAAAAACAAGAGAGTTCCAGAAAAACATCTACTGCTGCTTTATTGACTATGCCAAAGGCTTTGACTGTGCAGATCACAACAAACTGTGGAAAATTCTTCAAGAGGTGGAAGTGCCAGACAACCTTACCTACCTTCTGAGAAATCTGTGTGTGGGTCAAAAAGGAACAGCTAGAACCAGACATGGAACAATGAACTGGTTCCAAATTGGGAAAGGAGTACATCAAGGCTGTATATTTTCACCCTGCTTATTTAACTTATATGGAGAGTATATCATACGAAATGTCAAGCTGGATAAAGCACAGCTGGAATCAAGATTGCCAGGAGAAATATCAATAACATCAAATATGCAGAGGGTACCACCCTTATGGCAGAAAGTGAAGAGGAACTAAAGAGCCTCTTGATGAAAGTGAAAGAGGAGAGCAAAAAAGCTGGCTTAACACTCAACATTCAAAAAGCTAAGATCATTGCATCCAGTCTCATTACTTCCTGGCAATTAAAGGGGAAATGATGGAAACAGTGACAGAAGTTATCTTCTTGAGAACCACAATCATTGCAGATGGTGACTGCAGCCATGAAATTAAAAGACCCTTGCTCTTTGGAAGAAAAGCTATGACCAAACTAGACAGCATTTTAAAAAGCAGAGACATTTATTTTTCAACAAAGGTCAAGCTAGTCAAAGCTATGGTTTTTCCAGTTCAGTTCATTTTAGTTCATTCGTTCAGTCATGTCCAACACTTTGCAACCCCATGGACTGTAGCATGCCAGGCTTCCCTGTCCATCACCAACTCCTGGAGCTTTCTCAAATTCATGTCCATTGAGTCAGTGATGCCATCCAACTGTCTCATTCTCTGTCATCCCCTTTGCCTCCCACCTTCTGCATCTTTTCTACTGAGTCAGTTCTTCACATCAGGTGGCCAAAGTATTGGAGTTTCAGCTTCAGCATCAGTCCTTCCAGTGAATATTCAGGACTGATCTCCTTTAGGATGGACTGGTTGGATCTCCGTGCTGTCCAAGGGAAGCTCAAGAGTCTTCTCCAACACCACAGTTCAAGAGCATAAATTCTTCAGTGCTTGACTTTCTTTATAGTCCAACTCTCACATCCATATTATCGGAGAAACCATAGCTTTGACTAGACAGACCTTTGTTGGCAAAGCAATGTCTCTGCTTTTTACGCTATCTAGGTTAGTCATAGCTTTTCTTCCAAGGAGCAAGCGCCTTTTAATTTCATGACTGCAGTCACCATCTTCAGTGATTTTGGAGTCCCCCAAAGTAAAATCTCTCACTGTTTCCATTGTTTTCCCATCTATTTGCCATGAAGTGATGGGACCAAGGACTTCCCTGGTGGCTCAGATGGTAAAAGTGTCTGCCTACAATGCAGGAGACCTGGGTTTGATCCCTGGGTCAGGAAGATCCCCTGGAGAAGGAAATGGCAACCCACTCCAGTAGTCTTGCCTGGAAAGTCCCATGGACGGAGGAGCCATGATCTTCTTTTTCTTTTTTTTTTTTTTTATTTTTTTATTAGTTGGAGGCTAATTACTTCACAACATTCAGTGGGTTTTGTCATACATTGATATGAATCATCCATAGATTTACACGTATTCCCCATCCCAATTCCCCCTCCCACCTCCCTCTCCACCCGATTCCTCTGGGTCTTCCCAGTGCACCAGGCCCGAGCACTTGTCTCATGCATCCCACCTGGGCTGGTGATCTGTTTCGCCATAGATAGTATAGATGCTGTTCTTTTGAAACATCCCACCCTCACCTTCTCCACAGAGTTCAAAAGTCTGTTCTGTATTTCTGTGTCTCTTTTTCTGTTTTGCATATAGGGTTATCATTACCATCTTTCTAAATTCCATATATATGTGTTAGTATGCTGTAATGTTCTTTATCTTTCTGGCTTACTTCACTCTGTAAAAGGGGCTCCAGTTTCATCCATCTCATTAGGACTGATTCAAATGAATTCTTTTTAACGGCTGAGTAATATTCC